>NW_027465077.1:0-34434 GCF_043290135.1 Rhipicephalus microplus
TAATGTCTCGCACACCTATACTTTTATTTATATGTATTGTGGTTTGCCCCTGAAAAACACTTATCAGCTCCCTTAGTGCAGGGCAGTGAACTGAATGCTACAATTTTTGTTGACCTTCCTGCCTTTCTCTCAATTTATTCTCTATCTCTTTCTCAGCGCAGACTACAAGACATTGTTTGTGGAGCTTCTCGATAGCTTTAGATCATTTCGCTATTTGCGCGCTGGACGCTAACAGTCAAGTTTATTCGAGAACTTGGGTGAGCGTAAGCAATAACGCTGGAATGTTCTATGATTTACGTACAAACGACGACGTGTTCCACCATTATTCAGATTAAGAACGACCAGTGACAATGCTTCCGCTTTCCGTGCGCAGCGCACGGGCTCCTCCGAATAAAGAACTCCGCCTTGAACGCATTAACTGTTGCCTTGTGCGACGTCACGACGCCATGAAATCTGGTGGATCTGCTGTCCTTTCATGCTCCTGACGCTCCCGTCAAACCGTGAACCCATCCCAAGTGCCGAAGACGACCCCGACGCAATTGAGAAAGGTCGAACTAGCCAGAGGACTATACATGGCCAATAATCACCGTATTGACGCATGCATCAAAAGACAAGAGTTACTGCGATGAAGATGGCAGGTGCTAGGGTGGCCGCTGTGTGGCCCAAAACAGTCGTCATGAAACAGGCTTGTGAGCCGCCGATTTCTGCGGATCACCACGTGAAGATTCCGAAATCAAGTTGTACACAGGATTTACTGCCCAATCTGGACGTTCCTCGTCTACGATGGCAACTTAGGCAGCTGTAACACTGTGACGATGGGGTCATGGCCACACGTTTGACCCTTGGCGTGGTGGACTTTTTCAGATGACAAAACGCAAGAGCGTTTAGGCACATCTGAGAGTGCCGAACGGTAACAATTAATCTGAAGTCGGCTAGTAAGGAGGGCTTGCTTATAGTATAGTCGCTTGGCGGCGAAATTACAATAATAAGTTTTAATGTGAACATATTGAGTCGAGCTTTCTACCGAAAGCGTACATCGCTGCGCACTTAGTGTTGCACGTAAACATTTGGAGTGCAACCCTTTGTAAAAACTGAAACGCAATGGGCACGCTCTTCTTCTTTATATGTAAGCTTCATGCCCAAAACCTCCAACAGAAATGGCCCTATCGCTGCTTGTACAAAAGTGTTGAATCGGTATCATATAGCCATCTTTCCATGCTTTCAACACGGGCTACAACCATCCAAAAACTGCTTTAAGCGCTACCCTCGCTCCATATAGTTATTGTTTGAGGTGGTGCAGTCTAGCACGAAAAGACTGTTTGCACTCTGTAAAGACCCGCGCGTATTACAAGAAAAGAGGCATCAATTCATTTTGTGTTTCCAAACACGGGCCGTCCTGTTCAGATCATTTGTTTGTTCCGCACAAAGCGCTCCTACATTCTTTTTTTTTCTTCTTTCAATGCAAGCAGTAGCCCGAGAAAAACAAACCCTAGATAGGAACGACACAACCTTCGCAAAAGCTGTTGAGTACACAAGGGTATGAAAGGACGCAAAGTAAGCGGGTAAAATGGAAGGGCATTGAAGGGGTGGGGGCTGCAGTGAACGGAGGAAGCAAAATGAATTGTCAGTGGAGGGCATAAACGCAAACGCAGACGGACCGACGCGAGCGATGAAAATGGGGAGAAAGCCTCTTGCACCCTACAACTACGTCTTCCTTGCCCCGCGCGATTCTTCAACTTTGCATCGAGGTTTTGATTGCTCGCGCACTTCTCTTTGTTCGTTCTCCAGCTGCATTCAACCCCCACACTCTTACGCGCGCATACTGTTCTTCAGCTACGATTTCGCTCCTCTCACCGCCATCTTCAGTTATCCCGCAGCGAACCCTCCATGTCGCCGCATGCTGAGCAGCTTCATATGCTGCATCGACGATCGCCCGAGTTTTTTTTTTTTGTCACGCTTTCCCCGCTAAGCGGTGGCGGCGAATGAGAATTGAAATGCCGCCCTTCCACCGGAGACAGCGCCGCAGCGGAGAAAGGCGGTTTGAGAAAATCCATCAAGCGAAGCGCACATGCCATTGATGCGTTCCAAAGCGGGGTCATTAGAAGACGGGTCGCGACGGAGTCTGGTTCATTTTAAATCGTTCTACCTCTTTCTCTCGTTCACGCGCATTCGGATCGTCTCTTTGTCAATATTGTGGTTATGTATTTTATCCTCCCTCCACTACCCGGGCAATTTTTGTTTTCCAAATGAGCGGGAAAATAAAGCTAGTTTAGCGAGACACCCCCACCAAGCAAGCCCCGATCTTCTGGCGCTCAGTCCATCTGCTGCTTTTATGAAGGGCCAGATGAAAAGCAGCACTGAGCGTTCCCAATCGACTCAACTCTTTTTTTTTTTTTTGTTGTGAAACAAGTCCACCGATGTCCTTATTTCCGCGTTCTCGCTCCAATATTCTTCTATAGTGCGCATCCTTTACGAATCTTCTTTTCTCTCTCACTCGCTATCAAAGGAACAGCTTAAAAAAAAGCAGAATGAATATGCGAAGGGGAAAGGGGGGTTGAATAGAGAGCGCCGTCGTTCTTGTGTATACGACCGTTTCGCACGCTACTAGGCATCTGTGCGCGATCTTTATCACACGAGCATATTCCTTTCTTTCAGCGTACTGCTTCGTACAATTATTGAGCTTCTTGCGAGGCGAGTTACACGGAGGGAGGTTTATTTCGAGGAAGAAAATGGGACGTTCAGTTCGTGCACTTTCCTCTTCGTCTTTTTATCATTCTCTTCCGGACTGAAAACGACTGATGGCGTAATGATTATGGCTCCTCAATCGACTCGATGTCTGCGATGAACGCTGGGGTACATGACGTGGCACCCCGCAAACGACAAACAGGGTAGAACAGTCTGGGGAACGTCATTTTTTGAACCCTTTTTTGTAATTGTTGAAAGATCCGAATGATTCGCTCTTAATGTGGTGTGAAGCTGGCGGAAAAATGGCAGCTGAGTTCGCTATGGTAGTCTAACGAATTTGTAAACGGAGAACGCCGTTTAGAATAAACGTTCAGCCTTATGAGCGAGATTCGGTACTCGATACCGAGGTTATCACCTTAACGACATTTGTCGTGAACTTCTGCCTGAACGGTGCGACGGGCGCGAGCGATATCTGGTAATTTGGTTCCGTGCTACGCGATAAGCCTGGAATTGGTGAAGACGCGCTTGTTATTTGATTAGCTATCGAGGAACAAATCAGTTTATGAAGCTAAAAAGAAATGTTAAGGTGGGATATTAGGGACAGCAGCGTATTTCCTGAAACACATGGATTTGCGTTAGTATTACGAAAACTGAAGTAAGTTGTAACAGACGCTTGATATGCAGTTAAAAGTTCAGTGTAACATGACGCAAATAGCGAGCAACTAAAGAAGAATTTGAAATCATATCTGTAAGCCGCATACCAATACCTGAGCAGTGGCAGAGTCCCTGCGTCAATTTTCAGCACCAACTCAGGCTGTACGGTTGGTGTAGCTATCGAGAGCCTTTCCTTAGAGAGATTTCATATTTGAGTCGAGTAAGATGTGGGTGTTCGATTAGGGAGTTTTCCTTTCGAAAGTGATGTCGTCTTAATAGAGGCACAAGAAAACGAGTTGGCATTCTTGCACTTTGAGATGATTGCTATCTTGGGAAACGATGCTGCAGCAAAACTTGGGAGCTCCGGCACTAGACCATACTTAGGGATCACACGAAACAAACGGGCTCAATGAAATACGCATTCAACGAAGATGGGCGAACGATTTTGAAAAGGTAATTGCAAGGAACAAACTTATACATACGCCTCGAGGTGCGTTTGGTGATGAAGGAATAAAGTGGGGCGCAATTAAACTACTACTGAATTAGCTGCTGGCCCGCAGGTCGCGGGATCGAATCCCGGCTGCAGCGGCTGCATTTCCGATGGAGACGGAAATGTTGTAGGCCCATGTGCTCAGATTTAGGCACCCGTTAAAGAACCCCAAGTGGTCAAAATTTCCGGAGCCCTCCACTACGGCGTCTCTCTTAATCATATGGTGGTTTTGACACGTTGAACCCCACAAATCTATCAATCAATAAACCACTACTGAAGCGAATGAAGCGAGAATAGGGCGTTTCTTAGCACTTTATCAAAGTATGGTTATAAATAAGAATTTCATTATTATTGCCCTAACAGTATAGTTTTCTTGGTGACACAAGCATAATAAGCGATTATATTTATCAAATGTTAGTCACTTTTCAGTCTATTGTCTTTACTAGCATCGCTAGATGGGATACCGACGTTGCTGAGCGCCAACTTAATTTTGTCTTTACACGTAGCGAAAGTGGTAAACGAAAATGACTACACGCTCTGCCCAGTAAACTCATTCGCTAGTGTGCATATGCTTTCTTGAGTACTTTTTGCTTCTCTTCTTCTTTTTTTTGCCTGTCCCAAGATTCAATAAGGCCATTTCTTCCGGTCGGAGTGAGAAGCAGCTTCAACTGCGACTGTCTAGCTCGGCTCGGAAAACAAACGGCTTCGGAAATTGGGTGTGCCGGTCGCTCTACTAATTGCGTTCATTGGGAGATTCGGGGGCACCATCGTTCTGCCCCGACACGACAACCTTTCTTTCTCTCTCTAACTCTCTCTCGTTTCGCACTTCGCGTTTTGTTCTTAGCGTCGTCTGTCTTCATTGCTGTTGTCTTCTCAATGGCATTGTTGTTTCCTTGCAAGGGGTTCATTTATTATGAAAAGCGAGGTTGCACAAACAACTTCAGATGACCTGATTCATGCGCTTTCTACCACTTCCTTTTTCTGCTTTGTTCCCCACGCCCACCATCTCATCTAACACATTATGGCAGCGTGAAGTAACGCTCTTGTGCCCCTGGGTGACAAACATCGCTAATTTGTCTTATTCTCTTTTTTATTTACCCTCACCCATGAGCTACGTAAGACGAGGAAAACAGTACTCGGACCTCGTATACAGAAACGGCATCGAGAAAGTGTCTCTTTACCTATTTAAGACGCTGTTTCCTGTAGCACGTTTGTTTACCATTTTCTCATTCCAGTAATACCGTTGCTTCTGTTGTAGTACAGCCCTCTGAAGGGGTCCGTATGCGTGGCGCTGGACAGAGGGCCTCTCTTTCAGCACGTAAGAGGAAATGAATATCCCGCACCAGTCTGTTCAGCGCACGGCGCGGTACGGCGTGCCTCTGCGTTTCAATGTAGCGCCCGTTTTCGACCCAACACCCACCCTTCCTGTCCGCTCGCCTGCCAGGGCCTCTGGTAGATGTTTTTTTATTTCTGTATTTCTATGGTCTTTCGGATCAAACGTTAATTCGGTTTCAAAACATATTCTCTTATAGCACCCACCTTTCTTCGCTTACCTTTAGTATGTTTCTTTCTCTTTTATTTTTAGGCTTTTTACTGCATCAACTTCTGTCTATCTTGCCACTCCTGGAACCGAGGTGTCAGTGAACACTGCTGCCGTGCCGTGGTGTACAAACCAGCCGAGTCTGGTCGGGCTTGCTTCACCTCGCACTTTTGCGCTCTGCTGGAAAGCAGGCGACGAAGAAAGGAGGGGGGTGCAACCAATCGGAGGAAACGTGGTTCCCCGTGGTGTGTGTGTGCGTGTTCGCTCGTTCGTCGGAACATGTTCGCTGTCGTCGTCAGTGGGACGACTGGAAGCCCGGCTCTAATGAATGAACTTATTTAGAAGAGAAGGGGAGAGTGCTTCGGGAATTAGGCGAGATCGGGGAACGGGGAATCGAAAGTTTAGCGAGGAGGCGTTTGAAGAAAAAGAGAGAAAAAAAGGTTGGGGGAGGGAGAGTCGTTATTCAGATGGCGTGACAATTCCAAGCGCTGCCATTTTCCCTGTAATTGGGAAAAGAGTCACTTAGTGGGGAGCGTTCGCGAAAGTCGTCACCGATGTAAGCGATGGCGTTCGATTATGCCCCACCCGTTGGGAAAAGAGTGCGTGCCCCCTCCTCCTTTAACATCATCCTAGTTGTCTTTGCTTTTAGTCTGCAGCTGTTATATTTGTTTTTTTCCAAAGGCAATGCAACAGCAAAAATATAAAAACTGTTTTGAGAACATGCGCTTCGTTTTCTATTATGAAATATTTTAGGCCCTTTGTATATCCATGCATCTTGTTCTTTTTGTTTTTTTTGTTTGCTGATGTTTTAATATTACGCAGAATGTTATTACAGAATGTTGTCACTGTGTTAGAGGTAAATAGTGAAGGTTCTTGACGTATCGAACAAATATACACTAAATAAATAATAGTGAGCACGATGAAACTGCACTGATTAGAAAAAAGTTGCTACAGGTGGTGACTGCCATTGGAAATCCTTTCTGAGCATGAATTTATGTAAATGTTGCGTATTCTGCCTGCCTGCCTGCCTGCCTGCGCGAACGTTTCTCTCCCTGTGTGTGTGTGTGTGTGTGTGTGTGTGTGTGTGTGTGTGTGTGTGTGTGTGTGTGTGTGTGTGTGTGTGTGTGTGTGTGTGTGTGTGTTTGTGTGTGTGTGTGTGTGTGTTTGTGTGTGTGTGTGTGTGTGTGTGTGTGTGTGTGTGTGTGTGTGTGTGTGTGTGTGTGTGCGCGCGCGCGCGCCAGAAAAAGTTCATCCGTACCCTTGTATTTCCCTACGTGAGGTTACTTCCAGTCTTTTGTGCAAGAGGCTGGACCACCATGGAAGCCAAATACTGTTTAATCCTAACAAAGCCGCCAAAAATCACCCCCATATGCCTTAAAACGCGAAGCGTCCACCTTTTTTCATTTTGAATGTTAAAAATGGGGCGAAAGTATTTTTCCTCGCTTTTTTTTTGTTAACTGAATGCACCAACGACTATGTTGCAACACTGAAACACAAAACGTTAACAATGTGTTCATCTACCTCTATTACTTTTTTGTTGTTATTCGTGAAATACGCGTGTTCCTGCTCACAACCAGACTCCGAAAGAACAAAGAAAAAGAGTTTTGTTTCCTATGAACTACGTTACCTTAGAACACTTCGATCTTTTGTTCGTTATTCCATAAAGGCCAATGTCACGTTTTATTGTTTTCGTTTTTTCTCAAAGCCTCGTGTTCACCCTGAAACATGAACTGCTTACAGGTTAATACTTGTAACAGTGCCTGCATGCAGCTGCTTATCGCCTTTCAGAATTCGGAAACCCAGTAAAAAAAGGGCTTAATATTTCGAGCGCATTGCACACATCGTTTTGCAACAATAGGAAAACTCGAGCTCTACAGAATTCTGAAGCACTTGGTTTACAGCTTGTAACTTTACGAACTTTCAACATCATTTGGAACTCAAAACTTAATGCTGCAGTACGCTGTCTAAGGTTTACGAGCTTTCAAACTAAACACCATCGATTGTATTGTATGCTCATGAACACGTGGAGGCAGGTATTGATTTCGAATGGCTTTTGTCTGAGAGCACCCGCCGCTCAAGTAGCCTTAAACCAAACTTCACAGGCTTGGCGTGGACTTCGACCCTTTGTGTTGATTCGATCAGCTGAAGAATAACGCGACTATAATTTCTAACAAGTATCCTTTCTCAACGACGCCAACACATACGCAGACAACGTAACCACGACGGCACCACTCATCATTATCATCTTCATTATCAGCCTGACGAAGCTCGAATCAAGACATACACCTCTCATATGATTCGCCAATCAACTCAATCTTGTGATTTGTGCTGCCGCGTTTTACCTGCGACCATATTAATCTCATCGGCCCACCTAACTTTCTGTCTCCCTCGTGCGTTTGCCTTCTCTGGGAATTCGGTCAGTTACCCTTAACGGCCAGCGGTTATCCTGTTTAGATACTACGTGCCGCCCCGTGTCCCTTTATTCATGTTGATTTTAACAATCATATTCCTAACCATAGTTTGTTCCCTTGCCGAACCTCCTATCATTTCCTTTTCGATTTCTCGCTGCATCGTCCTCAATTTAAGCTGAACACTCTTTGTAAGACTCCAAGTTTCTGCTTCATAGGTAAGTACCGACAAGATTCAGCGGTTATAGAAATTCCAGTGGAAGTTTAGTGGCATAATACCATTATTTATTTGAGAATGCTTGGCGAATGTGATACTTCTTAGCCTTATTCTTCTAGTTATTTTATTCTCATGAACCGGCTTGGCACTTACTACCTATGCTAAGAGACATATTCCAGAAAAGCAGAAAAACGTAACACAATTTCCCATAAAAAAAATGAAGAGAGGAAGCTGAGACACAAAAACCAGAAATAAGGATGAAACCAGTTGCGACTAGAGAATATCCGGCACCTCGTTAGGGTAGTAATGAATACCTCGTGCGCGAGGCGGCGGCAACGAAAAAAGTCAGAATGGAGTTCCAGATGGTGGGACGGTCCCACTATACACTCCCTCGCCATCTACAGAGCGCGGCCCTTCGGGCTATAAAATGTGCGGCGCGCCTTTATCCCCCGCGTGGCTCTGCTCTCAATCCTCATCAAATCCAGTCCATTTATAACGGCGAGCCTTCTTTCAGCGGCCTGTGGCGGTTTTTTCTTCCCGACTTGCTCTTCGGTCTTCTCGGTTTCGTCGGCGCGCCTTTTCCGCTTTCCTGGCCGAGCTAATAGAAGTCCGGCTCCTCAAACGCGGGAGTGTAACCCTTTCAGCGCGTGCTTGCACAGTACTCGCCTAGGATTTAGTGGTTTTTTTTTTCTTTGCTCACTTTGTAAGCGTATCTAACAACCTCGCTCCCTTCATAGTGTGTCTCCGACAGTGTGTCTCGAGGCATCGTAGATGAATCGGCTTCTATCAAAAGTTGTCTCAGCGAGTGATAAAACTTGCAATCACCTCACGGGGAAAATGAAAATCGAGACAATTTTACCAATTTTAGCCCGAGAGCCACGCTGGTCTGATTACTTTTTTAAATATTTTTATGTTTTACTTCGTGAATGTTTTGGAGACTGTTTCCCTACTCACAAGTGTCCCCGCGAGCCTTTTTTTAATATAATAACTACATTAGAATAAGAGTTGAAAGGAATTAAGATGTTAGTATTGGATGAACGAAACGCTCGGCTGCCCATGGCATGTTTCATTGTGATGGTTTAATACAGCACCACCAGTTATTAACGCGGGTAATCAACACTTTATAATTATAGTTCCACTTGTCACTAAGACCGGGACAGACTAAATTGTCGTATTAGCCCCCTTATTTAGCGTGATCTTCACAATGATTCTGCCCATTGCAGCTTCCATCGAAGTGTAGTTCTGACTTGTGCATGTATAATTATATACTTGTGTGGAAGCCATCGTTCTGTAGTTACCCGACCACTGCTCCGATGGCTGCGTTTCTGCCAGCGTTCATGTTGGTTAAGCAATGCTAGTTACGACCGCTGAAAAGGTTACGTCTGTTTTCCACTCATGTTTAATTTATTCCTTATCGCGGAAGTTATTTTCTTTTTTTCCATCGTAGCCGGTGGAGCGATCAAAACACATTATTAAATTTTAGACTCATCTCCTTCGTCCCGATTTTAAGGAGCGAACTTTCGTAGAGCAGTAAGAGGAAAAAGTAAGGGCAGTACTAAAGGTCAGAAGAAAAAAGAAGATGCAGGGAATTAGGGAGAAGCCACTCAACCGAGCTCGCGAAAAGCACGAAACACATTTCCGGAGCCGACGGGCCGAGCAACCCAACTCTCATTGTTCTAGATTCCCTGCGAGGAAATTAATTAAAAAAAGTGATTTACAAGAAGAGAACGTGAAATATAAAGGCAAGAGGCAACTCCACCCTCCCTCCCAAAAAAAGTAAGAAATCTCATCAACATTTCTTTCTCTCTCTTATTTTGCCTTTGATAATGAAAACGGCGTAGCGAGTACGCGAGAACAAAGGAGGTTTCATTAGAGTTTGCTTCCTTGGCATTTTCTCTGTGTAAACGCAAACTAAGGTCAATATAGAAAATGCAGGTTAAACCTAAGAGCGAGAAAAGAAAGCTGGAGAGCAAGGAACCAAACAGATGTCTGTGCGCTTCCTTTAGCTTCTTTTGTATTTTTCTGCATAGTCTGCCTTCCTTTTTCACTTTTCACTATTTTTGCGTCCCTTTCCGGTTCCTTCCGAGCAGCGTGATCCTTTTTGTTTCTCGCTGGTGTCTTGCTCCCGGCTTTCCATTCTCCAAACTGTAGCGCCTTGCACAATTCCCCCGAGACGGTCCGCGCTCGCGCCTGGTCTTCCTAACGGTGTTGCCAGCGGCGGCGGCACCTCTGCTGTCAGCATCTATCAGGAGGAAGGAAGGGAGCATCCACTCTCCTCCTTCTCAATGCTACATTCTTTGCCCTTTCCCCTTTCTCACCCCCCCCCCTACTCCAACACCGTCTTTCTGGCGAGTGAGTGACCATCGCAGCGTAGCGCAAAAAGATGCGCCTCGGTGCTGCTGCACTGCTGATGCTGTCACCGTCTTTCTCGCCTGCTTTGCTCGATCTAGCGTCTATTCTCGGGAAGAGGAAAAAAAGTGAGAGAGAGACAGGTAGAGGGAAGGGTAGGCGCGCTGTCTAAGGTGGCATCGGTGTTGGAAGGTTCCAGCATTTTGCTAGTATCAAAGCGGTAGTGAGCCGTCGCTTGACAGAACGAGGAGTAAGAAATCGGACGCCCGCGTTTCGCCACGTTCACCCGACGCACGCTGGTCAGTGACGCAGACACAGTGTCAGAGCGGGTGCCGCTGTTCCTTTGTGCAGCGTGCCGCCACGGGGGCGGCGGACCTGGTAATCCGAGTCGCTTTGTTCGCGACTGTGGTCGCCCCTCTACGTTTCATCCGCTAAACTTTTCGATTTCTCTTTTACGTGGGTGTCTTTGCGTTACGTGTTACTTTTTTGGCGCCTTGTTTTGGAACTGTCTTTTGTGTTCGCGACTTACACGCCTGGCGACAAAATGGACGCGGTTGCCGGTTTACGTCAGCTGCTCGATAAGATGGTCCGAGTTGTTCACTCGTGGTCCCGCTGTGTTTGCGCTGTCTACGGCCCGTTAGGGACGTAATCATCTCTAAAGCACCCTAAATCTTGACAGCTCTTGCCACTTTTCTGTGGCTTTTGCTCCTTGCGCTCACTTAGCTTCTTCCCTCACATTCGCTGCTGGTCTCACCGCGAACAATCTTACACTCTTTGGGTTCATACTGATAACTTCGCGGCCAGCCTCGTTTCTCAGCAAATGTCTCCCGGCCTCTGTGACAGCGTAACGGGCTCTGCGAGGGAAAGTCGACAGCGAAAGCCTGTAATCATCAGCTGCAGCCACGCTCTTATTAGGTTTTGCCATGGGCTGTCACCCTGTGTGTACTCGGGTGCACACTTGCTGGCAGGGGCGACCTGATTGTGTTTCGAGCTCCTTTATCCTACTACCTGTGTTCTAATTTTTCCTTTTTTCCTACTTGATCCTACTTTTCGGCGGTTTTGTCTTCAGTTGATCTAGCACTGAAACTGCATGTCGTTCCGGCGTTACGAATTTCTCTATGCTTAGAATTCTTTCATCCGCAATCTTGCGGATTAAGCATCTCAGTAGGGGCAAATTTTTTGTACATACTTGACGCTTGCAACACGCTGTCTTAACACGATGAAAGACGCTCAAAATTCTCGCGTAGCATCGCGTTCGTGTTGAGTGCAACGTGTTTTACTGCAATAGCAAATATATGGGCACTCCCGGCTGGCTTTTCCGCCGGCGTCCGCGAGCTCCGTCTTTAACCGTATATGCATACGTATCTATATATATTAAATCGAAAGAAAAAAAATAATCCAGACAGAGACTCTGGCGCGTGGAATCAAACGTCCCACCTCCTGCTTGAGAGTGCATGGTGTCAGCCACTGAGCCACGAAGGAGCACCTTAATCATTGCTGAAACGGCAAGCTGTTTAAAATTATGAGATCCTAAAGCTTCGCCTTTAGGAGTCAATGCAATAGCGACATGATGCTCCTAGTGCGTGCTTCAAACACATTGCATATTGCCAGGATGCGCTGGCGCGCGCTCGTATGTATCTCAAAGCGCGAAGAATTGTACGCCTTGGGCTTTCACCGAAAGTGTTTTATTGCAGTTACGGGACGCAAAAACGTCACTGCACTCGCTGCGCAATCTCTTTTTGCGATCAGGGTGTGCTTTTGAGACACAGCAAAGTAACAACTAAAACACTTATTCGCGTTATTCTCTACCTGTGAGTACTTTTCGTGCGTCATTCGTGCGTGAGCTACGCGGGGCGTGTTTCGATCTGCTTGCCATTCTTCGCGTGACATTCAAATTTGTGGCTATCACATTCATTGCTACGCCTTTGGGGCAAAGCTGTGACTTTTTTCTCTTCTTTTTTTGCGTTAAGACAGTGCGTCACAAGTATCAATCTTACCGACCAGAAATGTTTTCCTTATGAAGCTGTCTCACAGACAAAAAAAATGCGATGCTAAGAGTGTAAACAAATATTTCGGAGTTTTCCCAGCACTGTTGGCATGTCTTCTTTGCAGATCTGATTGTTCGCTAGGAGAATAATGCATTGCACTCTAAAACGCCCATTCTAATGCTAGCATCTCCTTGAACTTGGTAAGTAGTCCTTTCTAATTGAAGCCAGCAAATCAACAACTTACACCATTCGAGTTCTTACGCAGAAGATTCGAGTAATTTTTTTCCAACAATTACCACTCGTAAACCTCGAACAAACTATCACCCTGTGTGTACTCGGGTGCACACTTGCTGGCAGGGGTGACCTGATTGTGTTTCGAGCTCCTTTATCCTACTACCTGTGTTCTAATTTTTCTTTTTTTCCTACTTAATCCTACTTTTTCGGCGGTTTTGTCTTCAGTTGATCTAGCACTGAAACTGCATGTCGTAACATGAGCGTGCCGTCCTGCAGCACGTGGCGTAATCCGTTCGGAGTAGCCGAGGCGACCAGGACATCTTGTTACTTGTCCCCCCTTATGTAATGCCTTCGGGCCTTTAAGGGCGAAATAAATGAAAAAAATGAAATAAGTTTGCTCGTTGGTACGGTATATTTGAATAACAATGGTAGCGCATGGTTACTGGCGACAAGAACACGGAGACACACATACAGTGCTACGTAGCCATGTGTGTATGTCCACGTCCTTCTTTTGTACCGCTACCTTGCGCTAGCATTGCTATTCAAATCTCTGGTATGCAAGTTATTGCCCGTGTGTTCTTTTTGCGGAAACAACTTATGATCACCATGGTAAAGTCATCTGCTGCAAGTGAACCGTTTTTCTGCCCGCATTATCGTATCTCAACTTCACTTGCAACACAACTGGCTCGTTATGAAAAACAGACCACGTCTTGAGCATTCCGTAAGCAAATAGCAAGCCCGGCTGGACAGCAACGCTTACTCGAGCAACCAAGGATTAAATTACGGCAAGTCGTCGTCATCGTCGGTGGCACACGAAGTAAGAGCGGCAACAATTAACAGCAGGTGTGAAGTACATAATCAGGAACTACGTTGTCGGCGACACACCGGCGGCATCACGCGAGCGGTCGCCGTACGTATTTAACAAGAACCATAAATAAACAAGTACATTCTATTTTCAGGTGAAGCGGAGACTCAGCAAAAGACGGTGCTGATCTCTTCTTCGCTTTGTTTTCTTTATTTAAATTATTCATCGAGACCAGTGCCACGAAATGTGGGCGTGTTTCGAGTACATCCGGTAAAAGAAACAAAAGCGAGCATTGACGAAGCTAGCGGCTTAAAAGCGCACGTGCGCAGTGCTTCCTACGCTCACTTCATAAATATTTCCTTGCTGCTGCAGAGTCGAAGGCAGTATCGCACACCGACTCGGAGCCCAGTAATCGGCCAAGAGAGATTCCCCCACCCGGTTGCTCCAGTTTAATCGACCGGCTCCTAATGACCGGCTGCTGTTTAATGCTTTCTTAATGACAAGAGCCGACCGGTCACCGATATTTCTTTCTGTCAAGGTGCCACGCTCGTGCGAGCTGGGCACTGCGGAACTCGGGTGATTAGCGGGGCTGGTGTCATTATGTAGATACCTCTCTCTCCTATCGCTTCATTGTCACCACCATTGTTCGTCTCGTAGTCAGTTTGCTACGGCGGAGCCAGGAAGGACATCTTCCAGCGTGCTTGCAGGCATGCTCGAACATCGCGCAAACATCGTTGGACAAAGCAATGCACAGCGTCCTACTAAGTTCGAGGGTGGTCGTCACGCGCGATATGGCATCTTGGCAGAGTTTACGAGAACGAGCTTGCTGATTATCTGTTCGCACCTCCCAATTTTTTATCATAATTTTCGTTGACAAAAAAATTACGGCATATTCACGGGGTGAATGATGATGAATGGGCGAAGCTCCGGAGGGATTCATCGGTAAACTGTGAATCTTCCGTGTAATTCGCCCAGTCGATCATCATGTAAAGACGTGAGAAACGCTGTGTGTGTGTATATACACAAATCAACTTTTATTTGTTCTTAGACGATGGATGGCTTGCGATGTCCCTTGCCTCGCGCGCTCGCACATCGCGATTCTGTCTGCGAGCGCGCGCTGCTGTCGCCTTGCGCTCTCTCCGCTGTGCAGCCTTATCCATCCGGCGACTCCGAGCGCGCGCCAACAGCGAATGGATTTTATTACAACGCTCACCCTAGCGTACGTCGCCGCACTAAATCGAACGATTGCCTTCAACCAATGACACGCGCCATATGTGACATCATTCCTATTTTATAAGATCTCGCGTCTTTCATCAACTACAAGTACCGCTTTCTAGTTTATAACATCTTGCATCTTTTCATCATCAGCTACAAGTACCACCATCTAGTAAACACTACAAGAACTAAACGAGAGGTGGCTACATACAGGAGACGGTACCGCCATGTAGTGAACACTGCAAGAACTAAACTAGAGGTGGCTACATACAGGGGACGGTACCGCCATCTAGTTAACACTGCAAGAACTAAACTAGAGGTGGCTACATACAGGATACAGGGGACGCACAGCCCACGCCCTAAGGAGCTTCGCCCCTAAAAAAGAGGGTAAGCACTAGACATACCTTTGAATCTCTCCTTGCCCTCTCTCAGGCATACCCCTCACCTCGTAGGTCTTGATTACAACATTGCCTCATCGATGCGACAAAGTCGTTTGCAGCGTCAGTTCTCGGGATAAGTGTGGCCGTTAACTGATGCAAAAGGCCTTAATGTCGTTGCAGATTGTTGCAAAGACGCGTAGATGGCGTGGAAGGAAGTTTGCTCAACCGAGATGATGACGTGTGGAGATGAGTGTGATTAAAGACCATCGCATAATTTTCGTCTTCACAGTTACCATCAGTTGTTTTTTTTTGTTTGCTCAAATGTTCTAGTGGCGCGTTCTTTCTTGTATAGGCTCTGGACTTACCACAAACTTCATCGCAGAAAATGGAGGCCTGACAATACGATAATCAGCGGTGATTAAGAAAAAGCATTACTGTTGATTGCGATACTCTGTGATGCTAAATGGGAGTGCAGTTGTACGCGTGATCTAGTTGGACGATCCTTTAAGACATAGAACTGAAGAAACATGTGAGCACGTAAAATACAGAGCGCCCTTTATTTTACTGTCTTATTTTTAATATCTACTATAGTGCTGTTTAAGTTATCAAATCTGTTTTTTTCTATTGTATGTATGTTTTTCGATTTTACTTCTTTTTGTTCGGTGGCAGGAGCTGTAGTTGCCGACGATGCTTTAGTTTATTTTTGTTTATATATTTTTTGTTGCTGTTAATTTTTGATGGTCAATGTTGTTCTCCATTCAAGTTCCGCAAAAAAAGGGACGTCGCATGGTTGCACGTGCGCTGCTCACGTGATTTTTTTTTTACTGAGCTCTTTCACTCAGTTACCGCGATGGGCACCATAAGGGACGAAGCTGTGACCAAGAACGGGCGCGTAAGAGCTGAGCTCTAAAAGAATAATTCATGACCGCATCGCCATTTAGCAGGAGTAAGCGTATGTTGGGACTACATGATGTGCCGATCGCTCTATTAGGGCAAAAAAAAAAGATATGCTTCATGAAACGCTGAAAGTGATCGTCAGCCAGTGGCATCATGAGTTTAACAATATAATGTGTTGAGATGCCGTCACTTACGTCTCTTTGACATCACATAACATGCCCTTACATTATGACGTCGCTACGTGTCATCGTCGCTTGGTCGGGGGAAAATTTCGAAGTCAATGCAAAGACTCGCGGAACACAGAACAATTTCACTGTGTACAGTTTGGGTGACAAGGTAAAACCCGGTTCGGTTGCCTAAAACCCTGGAGGAGGGGAGTGGGAGGTCATTGGTGGCGTGTGCGCGCAATCTCTCACACATAAGGTATTCGAGGCGCTTGGGGCGTTGTTGAAAAATTCAACTTGATACGGAGCGTCATGGTGACGTCCACGTGCATTTTTTAACAGTGTAGGGAAACGGCCTACCTATTTCGCTAGGTCTTTACAGTTGTTCAATAACAGCCTATGAGCAGATGTACAATTACAAGCTGTACAAACAGGTGTTAAGGCGTTCATGTTCGAGAGATGCAAATCAAGGTGTACCTGCTCGAACTTTGACATCTCTGCTGACGATGGTGCCGACGCTGTTTGTGGCCGAGCAGCGATACGTGGCGTGGTGAACGTCGGCCGCGTACTCGCTCTCTCCGAACGCCCGGAACATGAGCGTGCCGTCCTGCAGCACGCGGAGTAATCCGTTCGGAGTAGCCGAGGCGACCGGGACGTCTCCCGCACCACCCTTGCCGGAAGAGGCGCTGCCTTTAGATACGACGCCGCTCTGAGAGTCCACGGCGCGACCTTGGTGCGTGTGCCACGTGACCAGGGGTTTAGGGGAACCGGACACTGAACAGGGTATCTGGGCTCCCGTAGCGTTGCTGAACACCACCCGGTTCGGAGGCTCCACAAGGAACACAGGTCGTGCCAGCTCTGCGGGCAGAAAGAGGGAGAAGGAAACACAAAATGAGGAATTGCCACGCTGCGCTGCTGAAAGGAGAACTAGTAGGAGTTGGTGGGACTTTATCAGGCGTAAGTATGCGTTTCAGTGTACACGGAAGGGAAAACAATGCTGTGGGTGTTCAGGATGTCGGGAGATGAGGATAATCGCCAAAACCTGCAAACTGAACTCTATTACCGGGACACTTTATAGAAATGTTATATAGCAGCCACTCAGTTTAAAGCTATTCAATTAACATAACTAAAATGACTTCATGAGGTGCGCGTTCTTCGGTGCATAAGAAGAAATACTGCCAACAATTCAACACCACTACTGATGTCATGCCAAGATAACTCGCATGACGGGTATACGACATGAGGGTGTGGTTAGGTTAATTCTTCTTTTGGTATTCAGATAGACTCCTAGTGCCACGATGGGAACTTAGATTTCATTTTATAGAACACATCAGAGGAGCGAAATAATATGAAAAACACGCCGAAAAACTTGGGGTTAAAGGCCCTTCGGTTTACGTCTATATCGGGAAGAAAAAATAAATTTTTCGTGCCACACTGCTATACACTCTTGAGGAATGCTTTAACAAGAGAATGATAAATAGTTTAGACCACCTGAGGTATTGCGTCAATGATTGAAGTTCAATTATATAATCAAGTGTTTTCACTTTTTTGCCTATGTTGGAGAGGAGCCTCGATAGCCGGCCTACTATTTAGCCATTTACTTGCGTATCGTTGTTGGTTAGGTCACAGAGAGAACTGGATGATATTCCAGATACTCGTCACTGCCCCACCATTATCTTGTGATGATATCGCTTTTGAGCAATGCTTTCTTTCTCGCAGACGTCTCGTAGTCACGTCGGTTAACTGCAAACTACTATTAAATGACTTTAAACTCAACAGTTATGGCTCTTTCCAAGAGAATACGCGGGAGGTAATTTTGCTTATTTCTAAAGTAGGTTTTCAAAGCACTTAGAGATTAGCGAAACCCTGATGACTGTTTAGCCCAAAAACATCACAAATGAAGTGTAGGGCAACGTCCTAGCTAACAAGTGAGATAAGCCAAGCCGCGCTCGTCTCTTCGTATGAATTAGTCACGCCCAGAGAAGGACTGACAGGCGCGGATGAGAAATGAGCCACGTTGACAGGTGGGTGCATAGCCGCTGCTGATCCTTGTTAAGCAGCCACTCCCATGCTTTCTCCTCCTTTCTTTCTGGCACATGAGGCGGCTTCGCTAGTGGCTGCATTCCACATTCTACGGCAACGAAGCGACGGAGTGCTTCTGTGCCAATGCCACCCGTAGAAGCACAGGAGTCGTCGGTGGTAAACATTAGGCTTCTCTTCCAATTACTCTTTCTGTCATTCTGTCATTTGTCTCTTTCATTCTCTCTCTCTCTTTGTTGGAGGCGAAAGCAAAAACATGGGCACCATGCAGTGTATTCAGGTCCATCTTACTGGACATAGGTTAGTTCACGTGAGAAAAAGATAAAGTTTCTTTTTGGGGACATTTGCGGCAACTGAAAAAGCTTGCCTGCAGTGCAAAAATAACAAACGCTTTATAAATATTCATTGTCACCCCTGCGCTCCTGGGTTGAGAAGCCGAGCTTATGACCCGAAAGACTTTACGGCGACAGCGGGATCGAAGATGAGCTCTGCAGTTACCGTTCTTATACGTAAGATACCAAATATTTTGATGGAGGAGAAATACTGGAAAGCGCCAATTCCGGCTGACACCTACCATACGGTCAAAATTACCATCAGTCATCCATTTTGATGTCTGTAATAATAGCCTAAGCAGCCATATATGGTCGACTTTTATGAACATCGTGACAGCACGATAAAAATACGTTATATAACAGTATAGAATACTGTTTATTTTACGCCACATGGTTCCAAAAAGCGTACTTAGTGGTATAGGTCGGCTATGCCAGTTTATACACAGCGTGAGCTACCTTCTGGCGACGCCCCTTTGCTCGGCGTTCCTTTATTCGCTCCAGTGCCTCCGCGGCACGCTTAGCCTTCGTCTTTTTGTTCCTCCTATGCTCAACCACTGATAACGAGCAACTAGTTCGTGATCCAATGAGTTCAAGTTCACCGCTTTTCCGCACCACTGGCCGCAATTTCACTGTCCTTCTGCATGGCTATACCAGACTGGCCAACTCCCCACTGATACCTCTGCGCATGCGCACAAATAGGAAGGCACTGTCAAGGAGTTCAGGCACAGGCCGGCCATTTCGCAATAGAAACACGCAGCTAGGCACACGCCGGCGCCATTGCGTCTGCCGCGGCTATGACGTCACTTTTCCGGAATGAGCAGACTGCGGTGGTAGCGGCTCCGGCGTGCTAGCTGTGCACCGAGTGACGTCAGTTTTCCTCGCGCATGCACAGCACGGCTTTTGGTAAGCCACGTGAAACTGGTCAATTTAGGCCAGTGTATCTAAAGCTAAAAAAAGTAACCAAAGACCGGGACTTTTTTTTTACGCTACCTGTGTATATGAACGAATGTGCACATACCAAGGAGCCTGTAAAGCGTGCTCTGCCTGTACGGCATGCATGCAAACAAAGAAGAGGCTCTTGCGTGACATAAAGGTTACATTTAGGCGATTATCAGAGGAGCATTCTATTATTGCGGTAGCATAAAAACTGCTTGTTACAGTACAAATAAACTCGAGGAAGTGAAGTGGAAGCTTAGGATAAATTTGCCAGTTTTATTTCAGTTGCGTTGCTTTCCGAAAATCCTGCCGATATGTCTGATGAGCGTGCTTTAACTGTACGGTGGGCAAGTTTATGCCACACTTCTATAGTAGGGTAAGTCCGCTAGAGTAATGCCCATTGGCCGCTTTAGTTATCTGAATGGTTAGGTATCCAGAGAAGAGGTCTTTAGGTGAATCACACAGAGCCAATAAGCAATTATTATTTCTATATTGATAATATTCCTTAACGTATCAGCTTCTTTTAAAATTACGTTTAGAACCACAGAGGTGAGGCCAAAGCTTGGGTTAATTCGCTTCTTCTGCTTGCACTGCTTTCCCACAACTGAAGTGATGACGTACCTGTAAAGCGTGCTTTTTCTGTAGAGCAAATAGGTTTATGAAGAAGTAGCCTTTGCCAAACTTCGTGTTACTGTTACTGCGTTGGAATACTGCTGTGACAGCACGTGTCGTTCTAACTGTAGAGCTTTATTTTAGGACTGAAATACAAAATCATTGAATTGTAAGCTTGCTTTCGTGATGATCCTTAGCAAGTGCAAAGAAATAACGCGAAACACATTCAACGATCTTTGCACCATAGGTGCCACACGAAAGGCGACAAATGCACTACTCGTCAAAAGACGATAGTCTTGTGTGTGAATAAAGTGAACAAAACATTTATTTAATGTTCTGCGCAAGAAAATCAGTGAATGATATTCCGGAGGCGCTGCGTTAGAGTGCCTCAAGCATGCAGCGTAGGTGAACGAGCGCATCAAGTCACCACATGGATGGATGGATGGATATGGCTGTACCCTTTAGATCGGGCGGTGGCTAGCGCCACCAAGCCGTAATACCTAATGAACCAAAAACTATATTTTTTTCCTTAAAAAAAAGAGTTTGAGGATTCGTACTTTGCAGTGAAGAGTTTAATTTTCACTCGTGCCTTGACTTTAGCCACCAATCAGATAACCTCCTTCTAGTTAAGTCTACCCGCTTAAAGTTTATTTTGCCCTCCCGGTCCCTAAACCCCAGTGCTTTGAAAAACTCTGCGCCATCATCCTGAACTATAGGGTGAAGCCCTTTACAGAACATTATCAAGTGTTCGGCAGTTTCTTCTTCCTCTCCACACGCACTGCATACTGTGTCTACCCCTTCGTATTTGGCCCCATATGTTTTGGTTCGCAGTACTCCCGTTCTGGCCTCAAACAGTAGAGAACTACCCCGAGTATTATCATAAATCCTTTCCTTGGCAATTTCCTGCTTAAAAGTTCGATAGGTCTCTAGTGCGGACTTCTTTATCATGCCCATTCTCCACATGTCAGTCTCCGTTTCCTTCACTTTCTTCTTAACCGATAGTTCTTTTTGGTTCGGCCACCTGCTGTTTTCTAAGTATTTACCGGTCAACTTCCTGGTTCGCTTCCTCCATTTCGTATCGACATTCTTCATGTACAAGTAGCTGAAAACCTTTCTAGCTCAACGCTTTTCTCCCATTTCTCTCAATCGCTTCTCAAATTTTATCTTGCTGCTAGCTTCCCTGCCCTCAAATGATGTCCATCCCATATCACCTTGTACTCCCTGATTTGGTGTATTCCCGTGAGCTCCTAAAGCAAGCCTACCTATTCCACGTTGCTTAATTTCTAATCTTGCTTGAACTTCTGATCTCATGCACAAGACCGCATTGCCGAACGTCAGCCCAGGAACCATGACCCCTTTCCATATTCCTCTCACAACATCATACCTATTGTAATTCCACAGTGCCCTATTTTTCATGACTGCTGCATTCCTGTTACCTTTAGTCGTCACGTATATTTCGTGTTCCCTCAGATACTCGGTCCTATTGCTTATCCATACGCCCAGATATTTGTATTTATCTGTTATCTCTAGCGTGACCTCCTGTATTCTAAGCTCACTACCTTCGTTGTCATTGAAAATCATGACTGCTGATTTTTCCTTACTGAATCTAAAATCTAACCTATCTCCCTCATTACCGCAGATGTCCATCAATCTCTGCAAATCTTCCTTGTTGTTGGCCATTAGCACTACATCATCTGCGTACATTAATGCTGGTAGTGCCTGATCAATAAGTTTTCCTTGTTTGACTAAAGAGAGGTTGAAGCCCAGTCCACTTCCCTCTAATTTTGCCTCTAATCCTTGTAGGTACATCATGAATAATAAAGGTGACAGGGGGCACCCCTGCCTAAGCCCCCGTTTTACTTCTGCAGGCTTGGATACCTGTTTTTCCCACTTTATAACTACCTTGTTACCTTTATAGATACCCTTTAAAAGATTAGTGACTACATGTTCCACGCCTAGTGTGTCCAGTATTCCCCACAATTCCTCTTGAACCACGCTATCGTACGCTCCCTTGATATCCAAAAATGCTAGCCACAGGGGCCTGTGTTCCTTTTCTGCTATTTCGATGCACTGCGTCAGTGAGAACAGATTGTCTTCCAACCTCCTGTGTTTCCGAAACCCATTCTGCAGTTCCCCCAGCACCCCCTCATCCTCTATCCACGCCTGCAGTCTTTCCTTTATAATCTGCATCGCCAGCCTGTAGACCACTGATGTCACTGTTATAGGACGGTAGTTGTTTATGTCAGCTTTGTCCCCCTTTCCTTTATAGATCATGCTCATCCTGCTAAGTTTCCATCCATCGGGAACTTCACCATCGATTATTATTGTGCTCACTGCCTCTCTCAAAGCCTGCTTAGACTTCGGACCTAATGTCTTTATCAGCCTAATTGGAATGCCATCTGGGCCTGTTGATGTACTACTAGGAACCCTTTTCTCAGCCCTTTCCCACTCTTGTTGTGAAAATGGAGCCATTGCACCACTTGATTCGTCCTTGTCTATTGTGGTGCATAAAGTACTTCTTTGTTGAAATTTTTCTGTCACTTTTGTTCTTATATATTCGATAGCTTCGTCCCCTTCTAGCCTAGCACCTTGGGCTGTAGTTATAAATCTGTGCTCTAGGCTCGTCTCATTTCTTAGGGAGTTTAGATGGTTCCAAAATTTCGCAGCTGCCTTTCTATCTTTTTTATGTACTTCTGCCAGCCACTGAGCTCCCTTCCTTCTAATCTTTTCATTGATCAGAAGGGATGCATCCCTTCTACAGCTTAGAAAGGTCGCCCATTTTCTTTCAACATCATCTGTCGGTTCACCCCGCTGCTTAGCATGTCTGTGTTCCCTAGAGGCTTCCTAACGTTTTGCTATGGCTCTCTTAACTTCCTCATTCCACGAACTTTTGGGTTGACACCATTTCCGTGCAAGCGCTGCACACACGTGAGACTTGAGCACCATCTGGCAGTTGTTTTAGATGCGGAAGCATCTTATACTCGCGCCTTGTAGTGCGCCGTCCGCGCCGTCCGCGCCGTCCGCACCGCTTCTCGAACATTCGACAGCTGACGCGCGCGCATGCGCCGTCGCGCCGTCGCCCACCATCTGTGCCGCGCGCGCTTCTCCTTCGAAAACATTCGACAGCTGACAGCGCATGCGCCGTCGCGCCGTTGCCATCTGTGCCGCGCGCGCGCTTCTCCTTCGAGAACATTCAACAGCTGACAGTGCATGCGCCGTCGCGCTGTATATATACTCAAGGTCGGCGCTCGCTCGCTCAGTTGCCGCTCGTCGGTTGGTTTGTACGGCGCGTCGACGTCCAAGGTCGCGGTGAAATGAATTCCAACGAATCCACAAACACAATGATCGACGTCCCTTCGACCAGCGCCGTCCTTTCGCATACGTGTGTACGTGTTCACTCATTTAACACCCCCTCCTACAACCACGTTAACCAATTTAGCCATCGACCCAAGTAAGTCGCAATTTAACACCCCGTTTCACAACCACGTTAACCAATTTAGCCATCGACCCAAGTAAGTCGCACTTTAACACCCCGTTAACCAATTATATGCTCCGCATCCTCCTCAGTGTTCCCCCGAGGGAAGCTGCGGGCAATTTTTTTGGAAAACAAAGTGCGTGGCCCTGAGACGGGCGTGCTCGTCCGTCTCAGAGGTGATAAGGTGTAGAACGCAAGGCGACGGGCAGGGGCCACCACCGTGTCGTCTTCGCAAAGCGTTCGAAACACTCGCCTTTCCGTGCAAGCGCTGCATGGTCAGCGCAGCGTGATAAGCGCTACGGTCCTTAGAATTACCTATGTATGCCTTTTCTAGTAAAAGACGAATATGCAGAATATATACTTGTTATGGTGCCTCAGACATGCGCAATAATTGCTTTTTAATTGACAATCGCACACGTATGAACGCTGATTCTTGAGCAACATTGGCGGGCGCTGCGGATGGTGTCAGCCGTTCGAGGTATCGGCTGGTGCTGTTAAAAATACCCGGTTCGTGGTAACGATGAACAAACAGACAAATGTACAGACAGACAGACAGACAGATAGACAGACAGACAGACAGACAGACAGACAGACAGACAGACAGACAGACAGACAGACAGACCAAAGTTTTTGCGTTGAAGGCCCCAAGAAATACTATCGTCTTTAAAATTGCTTTTTAATTGACAATTGCACACGCATGAACACTCAACCTTGAGCAACATAGCTGGGCGCTACGGATGGGGTCGGCTGTTTTGAGTGCACAATGTCGTTAGGAAGGGACAAACAGACAAATTTACAGACAGACAGACAGACAGACAGACAGACAGACAGACAGAAAGACAGACAGACCAAAATTTTTGCGTCGAAGGTTCCCAAGAAAGACTATTGTCTTTCAGAGATACTGCTTGAGAGTACCCATTTATAAGGGCATGGAATCAAAAACAGTGCACAATGATGTCGACGCATATATTACATTTTAAGCGTTGATCATGCTAGTATACTGTTAGTTTTATTAATATTAATGCTCCATGAATCGAATGAAGGCGTTGTAATGCAGCATATATTCATAGTGCTACTCTACAGATGTGTTTTACAGATGCCATCATGATATCGTGCAATGCATTGCCTTAAGATACGCTTTTTGTGCGTTATCTTGCATATTAAAAGCTTGTTTTGAATCACAAACTCTAACTCGATCTTTTTTATGCAGCTGCCGTGCATTTGGTTCTCACTAAAAATCAGGATATCCACCTGTCCAAAAAGAGCATAAACGTGTTGCCTTCAGAAAGACGATAAGACACATCACCTGATATTTTCATTTAAATGTGATGACCTATCCACTTATACAAGAATGCGAAAAGAGGCAGCTGACTGAAATACAACTTGCAAAGCGAGGCCATTGCAATGTGAACAATTAGACTAATATGTTAGGGAATTCAGTGATATGCAATTATTTCCAAACTGCGAGTCATGCTAGGAACATTGGAATTATAGCAAGGAGAGTAGAACGCTATATTTGGCTCTGTGTGCTCGAAGGATCAAAGCTCAATGGAACTAATATCACAAGGTATCGTTTCTATGCGCTATAGCTACCTTACTGAACCTGATGTAAAAATGACTTTGATGCTTTTGAGCAATGTATTTTGTACAAAGGCAGTCCTTCTTTACGTTTTCATGGTAGTTATCATCAAACTTCGACCTGCTTTAGCTAAAGTGCAATCAACGCAATGTATCGCTATGCTTGCGGCTTGAAAACACTAATATCAAACGACATACGTCGGCGAAAGTTCAAACAGACCCACAGCGTACGCCCAGTCCCCAAGTATTCTATTAGATTTCCGAAAAAAACCTCCCTGATGTCATTTGCGTGCGAAAATCATTCCCGCAGGGACGGTATCGCGAGAGTGCAGCAGGGCGATGAAAGTTCCGAAAAGATATATGATAGTGAAACGAAGCACTACTTTTGCTCTTTTCGTCTTGATGTGTATATTTTTATAGCATGACTTCGTCATGTGAATGATGTGTACGTACTGTAACATTCATCCTGGTGGCATGGTTCGATAAATCTCTAACAGTTCCACGCACTTGCTTCGCGTGCAGCAGCGAGAAGCGGTACCACGATCCCAGAGTACGTAGGCTAATTGCGAACCAAAAGATAGCGTGCTCAAGTTGTATTTCTGTGAAAACGAGTAAGAAACTTGTTTAAAATAGTCATAGTGTTCGAACAAGGATAAAATGCTGAAACGAGATGGTCATTGACTCTCCATTTGGTTTAATTGAAGAAACATTAGCGTCCTCTTAAGGAACAGCCTGAGCCTGTTTGTTTATTAACGGAGCTTTTCTTATGCCTCATTCTTGAGCAAAAATTGTCGAAAGTGTGTCTATGGCTGTATGTTCAGGATTCAGAATTGTTTAGAAAGAATAGGACGCTAAGAGATATGCAATGTTAAGTAAATTTTGTAGAAATTACATTCAGTAGAGGATCCGCCGCGATGGTCTAGTGGCTGAGGTACTCGGCGGCTGACCCGCAGGTCGCGAGATTGAATTCTGGCTGCGGCGGCTGCATTTTTGATAGGGTTGAAAATGCTGTAGACACGTTTGCTCAGATTTAGGGGCACGTTAAAGAACCCCAAGTGGTCTAAATTTCCGGAGCCCTTCACTATGGCGTCTCTCACACTCATATGGTGATTTTGGGACCTTAAACATCTATATCAATCTTTAACATTCAGAAGAGCTTGCTTGAGGGCTAGTTGGAAAATTTTGTAGAAAAAAAGGCATAGCTGCAAATATAAGAGCACGAGGTACAGGAACTACACAGACGAAGTGCAATAGTGGATATTGAGTTCAGCAGACATCGCCTTCTGTTAAAAATTGTAGCCTATATCTCCCTTGGTCAAACTCGCATGGTAGTTTACGGAATAGGGTTCGTCTCTTCGGTCACTAGAAAGTCGAAAGAAATTTTCAAAAACTGCATGCGTCGTTTCTTCCCAATGAAAGAACAGTGTTCAACTTCAGTCGCATGAACTGCGACAGCCACATGAAAGAAAGAACTGAAGTGTAAAATGGCCTTACGCTTGAAGCAAGAAAAATCTGCGGGCAGTATATAAGCAAAATATGACATCATTAGGGTGGTAGGCTGTGTGTCTTTCATTGTTCGAGGCAACTCTGTCCTCCTCTCCAGGGAACGTCACCGTCAAATGGGCATCGGATGCCATAAAATGAAAACTTTGAACTAACACCCACGGTGCCACCGTTCCCGTGCGATGTATCTCGTTGGGTTTGCTTCTAAGCAGGCTACAATAAACACTGTGAAAGAAAGAACTAACATGAAGATTCAGAGGAGAAGGGAGCGTTTCCATTGCATTTACGGCCACCGAAAGAAGCCATAAAGAAGACTTAACTTCAGTCACTCGTTCCCACACTCAAGAAAAGCAACACAAAGATGTATGGTGAAATAGGCCTTGATCGCAGCAACCTAAAGAACTTTAAAAACGCGTTTACTTCTCCATGGGGACAAAAAATCTATAATGACCAAATTAGGAAAGATGCAACAAAACACCTGCAAGTCGCTTAACCTACATTGGTGTTTTAAAGCAAATTGGAGTGAAAAAGGATCGAAGTGAAGTTTGGGACGTGGAAACAAAGAGCTCGTGCCACAGCTAGATTGAAGGTAGCAAACGTACCACATAAAATAAAAAGAAAAAGGCCTTTTTTTTGTGCTTTCAAACTGAAAAAAAAATCCTTGAAGCTAGTAGTGCGGGCGTGATTAATGATCTGTGTCGAGCCAACTGTCGGGCCGCTTTTTATCAGTCGAGGACACCCCCTGACTCTGCGAAAACACAGCAAGTGACTAGACTGCACACAGAGCGTTTCTAAACGGGAATCGAAGGCACCGAACAAGGCGAACACAAAGCAAGCTTGAGTTCTAACGCTTGTGTGAGCACAGGAACAAAACTTACAGCAAGGTCATATTTGCCGGAGAACATGATTCATTTCTTTTTTTTTACTCTTTTGTGTGTTTTAAGGCTGCTCTAGTTATCACACTTATTTACAAAAAGTGTCAACCAGTTTTCTTATCTATAATTATTAAAGGTGAGTTATTACCGTACCTGCAGAAACAATAAAAAGTATTGAACTATATTGTACCCCAAGTGCGATTTTTTTTACGCTAGCATGTACTGCACGCTTATATTTTGAGCAATATTTCGGGCATATTTGCAGATTGGTTTGGCAATTATGAGGGGTCTTCTGCGACTTAGCCTTTAATTGGAAAATATGTGAAACCGTGGTGTGTGCTTTCCGCCTTGCTAAGAGATGGTGACTTCCCAAGGCCATGAAAGGCTATGTTACCACCAATATGAATAGGATAGTTCAGGTGGCGGAGGAGTTCTATAGAGAGCTGTACAGAAGCCGAAACAACCAGGATGATGTCCTAAAAAACCCAGAGGGATTCAACATCCTACCAGTAACGGCAGTGTAAGTATGAAGAGCTCGAGAAGGAACGCAGAGGCAAAGCCGCTGGTGAGGATAAGGTAACAACAGACCTGCTGAAAAATGGCAGTGAAGTTGTGTTAGAAAAGCTGGACACTTTATATACAAACTGTCTCTTGACGAGAAGGGTAGCAGAACCTGAGAAGAACGCGAGATGATCTAATCCAGAAGAAAGGAGACGCCAAGGGCTTGAAAAATTACAAGGCGATCAGCTTACCGTTCGTTCTCTACAAACTATTTACAAAAATAATAACTAACAGAATTAGGGCGATATTAGGATTCCCTCAACAAAAGGACCAAGTAGGATTTCGTACAGGCTACTCGGCTATCAATCAGGTGATACAGATATGCACGGAATACAACATACTCATATACATAGCTTTCATAAATTACGAGAAAGCGTTTGACTCAGTCGAGACATCCGCAGTGATGCCGGCTCTACAGAATAAGGGGTTTGACGGACCCTATACATAAACATACTAGGAGACATTTACAGCGGATCCAGAGCCACCATAGTTCTCTTTAAAAAGCGAGATAATCCTAATAAAGAAGGCAGCGAGACACGATCTCTCCAATTTTATTCACCACGTGTTTACAGGAGGTTTTCAGGCCCCAGATTAAGAATAGTTAGGAATACGAGTTAGTGGAGAGTATCTTAGTATCCTGCGACTCGCTCATGACATTGTACTGATGAGTAACTAAGGGTACGAATATCAGCTCACGATTGCTGACCTAGACACGGAAAGCAGGATAGTTGGTCTGAAAATTAAAGTGCAGAAAACTTTGTGATAAGTGGAGAAACGCTGGAAGTTGTAAAGGAATATGTCTTTTTAGGAGAGAAAGCAACCACGGACCCGGACCAGGACAGTGCAACATTTAAAAGAATAAGGATGTGGTGGATAACATTCGGGAATTTTTTCAAATCATGAATGGTAATCTGCCACTAACCCTCAAGAAGAAGGTATATAACAGCTGCATCTTGCTGGTACTTGCCTAGCGAGCAAAAACCTGGAGGCTCACAATGATGGTTCAGCTTATGTTGAAGACGACGCAGCGAGCGATGAAAAGAAAAATGATAGGTGTAACCATTACAGAAAAGAATAAAACAGAGTGGGTCAGGGAACAAACCAGGGTAAAAGATGTCATCGTTGAAATCAAGAAGTGGACTTAGGCCGTGCACGTTGCACGTAGGTAGGATAACCGTTGGTCATGAATGGTAATTTACTGAATTTTCAGAGAAGGCAAACGCACGAAGGGGAGACAGAATAAGTCTGCCGATGAGAATGAAAAAGTTCGCAGGTGAAACGGGACAGCAGACAGCAGATGGTGGACTGGGTTGATGGGCGGATCATGCGAGAGGCCTTTGCGCTGCAGTGGGCGTAGTCAGGCTGATGATGATGTTGTTGTTGTTGATGATGATGATTATGATGATGATGACTTCCCAGGGCAATAGGGATAAACAAAAGCACACTGAATTTGTCCTTTTCAGTGTTTGGTATAACGTATTGTGTATTTGCAACCTGCAATGCCAAAGCGCCTTTTTTTTTTTCTAGAGATCAAGATATCATATATATCGACAAATAGCTGTATATAACAGTCCATATTTCCACCTTTCTCGCTAATGTTTGCAGCGAAATAACCATAAATTGTCCGCAACTGTTCTCCACTCCGTGGTATCCTTTCTTCCTGGCTCTTTCACATGAGTCTTCTGTTGCTTTCTCACAGAACAGCGCAGCTACTTGCTTTATTGAGAGGCAAGAACAAAACAAAAGAAACGCAGAACAACACAAGGACCCTTGAGAGAAACTCAAGATTGTTGCTTACAACGTAAAACACGCCCGTTCTGGGCAAAAAAAATCGCTCCCGTAGCAAAGTTGAGAATGGAAAAACGCACTACTTTATAGACCTAAATCATGTTAGCCTACCTCTCATTAGTGTCCAAGAGTATACGAAACATGGGACAAGAGCATGTTTTCCAAGCCGACACGAGAAAAAAAAAATTATGTTCCGGGAGGCGATTGTCATAAAAGCACGGACAAAAGGAATCGAACGTCGTCGGCGGTAACGAGGCAGCGCAGTGAATAGCCAACTAGCGCGCATCGCGAGCCTTCCCCCTGCTTCCGCGCTCGTCGCTTTTCTCCGGAGACAGGCTGCGCCGCATAGCAGAAAAGGCGGGCGGGAAAGAGGCGGGGCTTGCAAGGGAAGGAAAGAATACTGCGCGAACGACGGAATAAGAGGGAGGAGGGAGGAGTGCTGCCTTGAGTGTTGGTACGAGATTTGTGATAGGCTCTCATCCCCTCTTTTTTCCTCCCACCCTTCTCGGTGCTTCCTGTCCGCGCAGGTCAGCGGAACAAATTACACCCCATTTATCTCTTCCTCCCAGCTTGCCAGCCACCCCGCCACCCACTCTGAGGCTTGGCGCGAGCACGTCGTCTCCGTGGCTGCCCTTGGCTCGGCCTGTCTCGGACGAACAAGCCTCGCACTGTGTCAGAGAGGGAAGAGGGTCGCCAAACAACGCGTTAGCGCTGCGAGATAGTGCAGCGGCGAATGCTCAAAATTAAACTAGTGCTCTTAACAGATTTGAAAGAAACGTGCGCGCGTCCTAAAGAAGGCGTCGTGCTCTTCGATGCCCGTCTCTCTCTGAGAGTGCGGCGGCAGTGATAAACTTGAATATTTAGGAGAGAAGAATCCCTGGTACTGTGCAAGTGGTCGTAAAGCTCGTGAGTAAGATGGGTTAACTGTAGTGCACTTCACAGAACCAGCAGTTGCTCTGAAGCGCTGTAACACAATCTCCACCTCCTGCTCATTGCTGTGCAGATTTTTCTTTTCTTTGGAAGAGTAGTTTCAACTAATTTCTATCACACACAATTTAGTTATGAAGTCTTGCATGTTTACGAAGATGCTTAATAAAGTGTCTATCGCGCATACATTTTTTTTCTTGTGAAGGCGCTTACACACTTGTCTGTATAGATTGCAGGGATGTCAAAAATTTTCCATCAGGTGTGTCGTGGCTAATGCTTATGGTCTCCGTACGTTTTGACTGAACTGTCGTAGGATATGCACGTGGTCTTCACTTCGAGTGAATCAATAGTATGCTCAAGGGCTACTTGAAGCTTTTTGTCAAATAAAACTTTCATCTAAATAGTGTTCACTTCAAAGAACACGTATACGTCCGCACAAACTTCAGTTGATGCTCGTTTAAAGTGAATTGAGGTTCTGTGTGTTTACCTCAAGAGGATCTGAGATCTGATAGAACTCCACAGTGCTTCTGATTAATCATCTGTTCTTCGTTAACATTGACCTTCTTTAGACGTCACTACCAAATGCAATAACACGCATGTTGTTGAAATACTACGTAACACTTCTAACTGGCCAACACAACATGCTAATAGAATTAATGAAGATACAGCTCTTCAGTGCCATTTTGTAATGATCACAGTAACTTTTCACAAATGTTAAGAGGAACACTGATCAAAACATTTCTTTTCATCTAGTTCTCAAAATCGGTACCTGTATTTTGAAAGCTAGCATCCGTACCTAATAGGCAGGCTATCAACAAAAGGAAGAGAAAGAAATATAAAAGAGAAATGCAAATGAACTAACGGAAATTACGTTTCGTTTATTACCCTTTCATACCGGGAAGAAAAAAAAAGCCACTACTACTCCACCACAACTCAAGAAAAAAAAATAGCAAGGCCCTTCTACTTACTTGAAGCAAAAGCTCAGATTGGTGTTCCGAGAATCTATAAAGAGTGTTTTTCGGAAGTTTGGCGTTCCAAGGTTGTCTGTTTCGACAGTGACCAATCATCAAGGCGGGCCAATCGTACAGCTAGTGATAACTCATACGCGTTGTTTCGACGACAGTGGTAATGAGCACTCTCGAAATTTTCCTCGACACCGCAGGGACTGCACGCAGCATTGTCATCCACGACAACTCAAAAAGCAAGAATGGAACCCACACGGCACATGATTCAGAAAAGTTCCCAGTATGCTATTGCGCTTGCGTTTATTTCTGTGGCAGTACGGAAAGCAGCATCGCATATTGGTCGTTCAGCCTTTAATGCGTAACACTCATGCACACCTATAATCTTCGCTTCACGTCATTTATCGCACTGAGCTGAAAGTGAACAGCTGGGTTCTCCTACCACAAAAAAAAACTGTCAATGAATAGCTAGCGAAAGGAAGCACGCTTCCCAGCAGTCATGCATGGCATAAGTTGTATTAAGTATTCGAAGTCTATAGGAAGGAATGAGGTTTAGTAAGTGAATGGCTGCGATGATAATAGGCTTTGGTTCTTCTTTAGGAGGCATGTTTCTCCGGAGAGGAGCTACCACTCGCGGGTAATCGTTTCGCGCCGGAGAACTCGTTCTGTTGCGTGTCTCGTTGTGTTGCGTGCAACCAAAAGCTTCCAGGCCCCGAAGCCCGCCTGCCTAAATGTCATCTCGCGTGTCTGCACACGTTTAGAGAGGCATTCTCGCCCTGACTTAGAATAGCCTCTTCAGTCAGCACGCTCATTGTGCTGACTGTAGTTTTGTGGTTATTCCTACGTCCTGAAGGAAATTCATCGTGCGCCCTTAAACTGAGCACGTTTGAAGGTGGTGTGCCGTAAACACGGAGTGACGTTTCGTTACAATAGAATTAGCTAGAAAGCATAGTTGATTTCTGGTTTCAACGAAGAGAAAAATGATGCACATTGAGTGATGTCATCGAATGTGTTGTATGAGTGACAGAGATAGTTGGCTTGATTAATATCCGCCTTAGCCACATTCGTGGCTTAGCGATATATATGTATATATATATATTTATATATATATATATATATATTGCCACTAGTACAAGTTCTGAAAGTATTATTTCCACAGATGCTGGCATGCTTGCATGTGCCGCTGTTCAGAAGAGGACAAAGATGCACATGCAGAGAAAAACAATAGTCATACTGCCGTTGTTCGAATCAGTTTGACGTCCTTGTGTGCCATTACCTGCAGCTTACAGTTACGTTGTAACGTGACACTGGTGGAGGTGCGGGGTAATAGTCTATGCACTGTTACCTCAAGGAAGATCTCGGTCCCAACATCGACGCCTTAGTAGAAGCAGCCAACCTCCGACGCAGTCGGCGGCAACTAGGCCTACCACCCCAATTCAGCTCTCTTCCGGAACGCTCCAGAACCATGGCATATGCGACAACTGCAAGCCAGACTGAACAGACCGCGACTCCACCAGCACCATGGCTACCAGCCTCTCGAACGCCAAAGCCCTTCCATGGGGAGCCCTATGAAGACGTTGAAGACTGGCTGGACCAATACGATCGAGTCGCCGTCGCCAACGAGTGGGACGATCACCGGAAACTGCGGTATATGTCTATTTCTACCTGGGGGATTCGGCGCGTATTTGGTTCGAGAACCACGAGGCCGCCCTGACAACTTGGCCGGTGTTTTGCACTCAGCTGCGGAACACGTATGGTAGCGCCGACCGGAAAGAACAAGCCGAACGTCTCCTCAATTCTCGCAATCAAAGACCCAATGAAAGCATGGCCATGTTCGTTGAGGAGATGTCTCGTCTGTTCGGTCGAGCGGATTCTGCAATGACGGAAGAGAAAAAGGTACGCATTCTGATGCGGGGTGTCAAGGAGCAGCTGTTTGCAGGACTTGTACGAAACCCACCAGCTACCGTGGCAGAATTCCTTCGTGAAGCGACGACAATGGAGCGAATGCTAAGACAGTGGTCTTCGCAGTATGAGCGGTCCGACAACCTTGCATGTCTGTCAGCACCCTTGGTAACACCCGATGTCACGAGCGTGAGAGACTTTCCTGAGCTAGTCCGTAGCATTCTACGCGACGAGCAGCAAAAGCTTCACGCAGTGCCTTCACAGCCTCAAGTGGCTGCTCTGACAGACGTCGTCCGTGAAGAGGTGCGGCAACTGTTACGACCATTAGCGCCACCTCCAACCGAAGCTCCTCTGCTAACGTATGCGGAAGCTGTACGTACTCCTGCACTGGCAGCCAGCTATTTCCCCCGACCGACTAGCCTGCAGACGCCACAGCACTTCTCGGGCGGGCCACGCTATGAAAACCAACGACCGACTTGCCTGCAGATGCCGCAGTACTTCTCGGGCCCACCACACTATGAGAATCCGCGACCTAATTTGCGGAAATCTAGCGTGTGGCGCTAGATTTCCGCAATCGGCCACTATGCTACCACTGTGGTGAGCCAGGTCACTTGTATCGGGAGTGCTCGTACAGACAGATGGGCCTACCTGGATTTCGGCCAGATGCTCGTCGGCCAAGGGACGGCGAACGACTCCGCGCCATCGCAGAATACTTGGCAAGTCTACCGTCCCCGAGTTTGCAGCAATGCCAATCACGCTCTCCGTCTCCTCGACGCTCTACGTCCGCGAATCAATACTCCACTCTCGCCGATGTTGTTGCGGGACGATCCGCTAGGTCCCCAAGTCCACGCCGGGGAAAATAGAATCAGCGGCCTCCGGGGGTGGAACCGCTGTTAAGCTATCATCAAAACAGCCTC
>NW_027465077.1:34634-60044 GCF_043290135.1 Rhipicephalus microplus
CTGACTCGAGCGAAAAAGAATCCCTAAACCCTCAGTCGTTGAGGCTCAGGGCGCCTTTTCTTTTTTTTCTTCTTTTTCATTGCAATATACGACGTAAGCCTTCGCACGAGCATTTCGAAGGTAGTGGACCTAAACCTGCAATCGCTCGTGTGTGCACGATGCTGCGTTTGGAGAAAAGCGTAATTGCGGTCATATCTATTTCCTGATGAGGCCGGATTCCTTACTGATGCATTGATTGAACTTGCTCATTCTTACTCCTGTCTCGTATTTTCCCCTTGTGTATTTATTATAATATTTGCACGCAGTATATAGCACAGCAAGTACTCTGACTTTCTTAGAATACTGACAGAAGGTGTCAGAAATTCTGGCACTTACCACTGTTTGCAAGCTGTTTGTAAGTTTTATTGCATTTTAGGCGTTTTCGCATTGTATTGATCTTAACGTCACGCTTCCTTTTCGATAAATATTTTTTCGTCACTTCGAAGGTAGCGAAGAAACTTAAAAGACCAAGCCACTTCACTGATTTGATTGGCAAAAACTTTTCCAAATAGCAGAACACTTAGCTCTTTTCTCGCAATATCGGTTTTACACATCGGCAAATCTGTACGGCGCTGAAAATGAGAATGTTTTCTTTCGGATATATCACGAGCCATGAGGGCCTCTCTATAGCTTTACGCTAACTATCTTCATAAAAACAAAAACAAAAAAACAATGCCACTTTGTGTTCACTCAGCCGTATAAAACAGCTCAAACGTAGCTTCTTATTATGAAAGGTGTAAAGAGAAAAAGGGGAATATAAATTGATTCCCATTTGGTGCATCACAATATCAGCCCTGGGAGTGCTTTTGTATCTATGCCTCATCAACCTGGCTTCAGCGTATCTTACAGACGAAGATGTGTCATTGTGCAATAGCACATATATCCTGAAAATTCTCCTGAACGAACAATAAAGTTTAGGTTTTGCTCCCTGGTGTAGCTCGGGAAAATTGCATTATCTTAGAACATTTGCGAGAGTGGCCGGCTGGAGGATATACTACCTCCGATGCACGCAACTAACACACAGAACCTGCCGAGTTGCGCTTTGCTTTTGTTTTTTGTTGCTTCTTTCTCTCAACGGCCATCGGGCTTTTGAATTCCATACGTCTCCACCCTTCTTGTGTGCTGTGCAGTGACGCGCGTGAAGCTCTTCGTTTTCCCGATGCCCGCGTTTCTTCCGAATTCCGCAGACGGGCCCTCCCCGCTTTCCCTGCGGCAAGTGGCTGGGGAGACGAAAGAATTTATCGACCACTTATTTGCAACCATATCCAATTTCTATCGGCACGAACATCTTCGTCGTCGCTTTCTATTTTCCCGACGGGTATCGTATTGCCAAGAAAGTTGAGTGCGAGTGTTTTTTTTTATCCCTTTGTTCTTGATTTCAAAAGCTGTAACAGAGGCTGACGCTTTTATTTTCCTTTTTTGTCGTCCCATCTATGCGGCCTCTCAGCGACGAAAGCAGAAAAAGCTTTTCATTCTGTCATACTTACCTGCGAACGCTAACTCACTGTGCTCCTTTCATGACTTTCATTCTTGTTACTTCTCATTTTGTGGCTTTTTGAACATCCTCTAAAGTTGCAAGGTTCGTTGACTTTTCTGATTCAACAGCTTCACGCGAGACAATGCAACTTGTCGTGATACAGCGACACTTGTTGTCAAGAGAGAATTGTTTGTTGTGGAGGGCCCCGCGGCGGCGACTTTTGAACATTCTTCAGGATCTCTTTTGCCAGAAAAGAATCGTTATTTCGGAAGACGGTCTTGGCGCTTCAGTTTGACTGCCTCGGGATCCCTTTGGGCCATGTTTTAACGTTACGTTGTTTTGACGTTTAGGTAATCACAACGTCAAAAGAACATTGCTTGATTCTCTTATAGTTATTTTCATTTATTTGTTCTCTCACTTATTTACATATACCTAAGTGTACTCTCAAGAGTATTGGGGTCTGAGATGGTAGTGATTTAAAAAAAACGCCCGGCCTCATGGGGTAACTCGTGCAAGCACACTTGCTTGATACCCACTACGGCATTATTGATAAAAATTTTGGGTAAGAGGCCGGCATTCGCTAAGCTGTTTTTCGTCATTGTTCTCAGAAGCGTGGTACCCGCTAAACACTTGCAAGGAATTTTATGCCAATTGTTCATGCAGTGGCCGAAGACAATGAGGAATTATGCCTGAAGTGGGTATGCGCCACAGTTAATATGTGAACAAGAACAAGCTTTTGTACTGGGTTTGAGCATTAGACGACCCACTCGTTACGCTAGTCGCATTGTGCGACGACTGGTACGTTTTTCTGTCGCTGTTTTGAAGCGCTTTGTAAATCTTAATAACGCTCCCGACATCAAGCCTGTCTAAGGCAAGTTTGCCAACAAGTCGCCAAGCTCCGGCGTGGCCCAGTGGTAGACTCTTGGGCTGGCACGCAGCCGACCCGGGTTTGAGCCCCACTGTGTCAGTGGTAATAAGTTATTCTTTTTCTAATTTCGACAGATGTGGTTAGGGACATCGGCGGCGGCGGTGGCGGCGCTGCGTGAGACCCGAGTTTTGATCTCATAACAGCTTTCCCTGTAAAAAACAAAAACCTTACCAGCATTAGGAAAGTAACCATTCAATTGCCGAAAATGCATCACGACGTAAGTACTAGTTGATGTGTTTTTGTATAGATAATGTTTTGCGATAGAAGTTATCTCTTTTTAGAAAGTTAAGCTGCGCAATACAACGGCTCTATGCGAAACTGTTGGGCTAGCTGAGCGGACTAATCTGCATAAACGTGGCGTAACTGAGCCGAGAACAACATGCGTGCCTATGGTAGCAATCACAGTTTAGTCAGTCAAGTCAGTCAATCAACGGACGTAATCGAGATCCTCAGAAGCCTGTTCTTCTGTAGATGAAGAGTCAGCTGTGGGCCGCACTCATGTGGAAACAGCAAAGGCGAAATCACGCCGCTATAATAATAATAATAATATTTTTTATTTCAAGTTCTCTTATTACATGAAAATACACAACACTGGTTAGACCCATAGCCACTGGCTAGTAGGGGGTCTAAATAAATATGCATTTAAAGGAACAGATTGTGTTAACAAAGCAGATATTTTATAAGTACACTTCAATCATACAAGAAAAAAAAAGAAAAAAAAATCGAAACAAAATATAAGAAGGAAACATACTTGTGATAAGTCATTTGCAGTATCTTGCAGCATTGTTCCATGCAAACAACGGATTGTATGTATACAATACATCAAATACATAAAAGTACGTATACCATGTCAAGTATGATTTTGTTAGACAAATGATCTATATATAACGAAGTGGAGATCACAACGAAGTGTGTGTTAGTGTACCTGTTCATTTTTCTGCAGAAAGTATTTTTAAGAGCACAGGCAAAACGTTTGCTTTCTTTTATTTGGCATAGTATATCATTCCAGACCTTTACTCCAGCAAATTGTAGCAATCGTTTGCCATAAACATTGTTAGTAGGCGGAAGATTGAAATTATGTAATGTGGCACGTCTGGTAAGGCGGCAAGAGGATGAAAATATTGATATATGAAAGGGCAGGTTATAAGAAATGACATTATGGACGGTGAGTGCAATTTTTTGCTGTCGTAAATTATCGAATGGTATGATTTCCATATTACGAAACAATGGCGCGCTGTGTTGATCATATCTAGCATTGTTTATTATTCGAAGTGCTCGCTTTTGTAGTATACGTAAGGGTTCTAGATATGTTTTAAAAGTCCATCCCCATGAATCTATGCAATATGTTAGGTGACAACGAAAAAATGTGAAATAGAGAATTCGGAGAATACTACTTTTAAAATAATTTCTAGCGGTTAATAATGTACTGCATCCAGATCCCAGTTTAGCGCATACAGAGTTAATGTGGCTTTGCCAGTTTAGCTGGCTATCGAGAATTACACCCAGATATTTGAATTCTTTCGTCTTCTCAAGCACGCAGTTATTTATTGTAATGCAAATGGACTGATTACTTATATCTCGATAACGGGAGTGGAAAATAGTGTATTTAGTTTTCTTTGCATTCAGTGTTAGTTTGTTCGCTATAAACCACTGACAAACATTTTTTAGTTCTGCATTACATTTATGCTCGAGATCCCTTATATTGTCTGCAGTAACAATAACGGCTGTATCATCAGCGTACATTAGCATCTCCGCCGATGTCAATATGTTTGGTAGGTCGTTTACGTACAGTGAAAACAGTAAGGGTCCAAGAACGGAGCCTTGTGGTACCCCTGTGTGTATATTTAACAGGGAGGAAGTGAGATTATGCATAATCACCATTTGTTGACGTTCGCTCATGTAACTAGAAAATAAGTCAAACATTTTGCCACGTAAACCGTAGTGTCTTAATTTCATTAGTAATATATCATGGTCAACTGTATCAAATGCTTTCTTTAAATCAAGAAAAACTACTGCTACAAGGAGGTTATTATTTAATGCTTCGTTAATCTTTTGTGATACAGATAGTACAGCAGTGGTGGTGGAATGGTGCGCCCGAAATCCATGTTTATCAGCGCATATTACACGATATTTTTCTAGGAAGACGCGCATCCGTTTTGCTAGAATTCTTTCAAATATGTTATTTATTATGCTTAAAACAGATATAGGCCTATAACTTGAGGGATCAGAGCGATCGCCCTCCTTGTACACCGGTACTACTTTAGCAGTTTTCAGACAGGATGGGTATGTTGACGTACGCAAGGAGTGGTTATATATATCGCATAGGATAGGGCCTAAGACGTCAATATTGTCTTTTACTATCCGCGCTGTGATCCCATCTATCCCGCTGGCTTTATTCGTGGCTAAATTAGCAGTAGTGTTTTGAATTTCGTCGAGACTAATGTTGTGTACCGCAAACGTATTCGGCATAGACGGCGAAAAACATTGAGGAGTGGAGGAAGAAAACTGCATTGCTAACGTCGGACCAATTTTAGTGAAATAATGATTAAAGTTATCTAGAGTTTGTGCATCAATCGAATCAGGTAGCACGCGTTGTCGTGGTTGATTGCCAACAACTTCGTTTACGATCTCCCAAGTTTTTTTAGAGTTGCCCTGAGCTTGTTCTATTAGGCGAGAGTAATATTCCTTCTTTCGCTGCCTCGTAAGGAGCACGGATTTATTCCTGAAAATTTTGAACTGGCCAAGGTAATATTTATTATTTTTATGTTTCTTCCATTTATGGTACCAAAAAACTTTCGTCTTCAGCAGGTCAAGGATTTCTGCTGTCATCCAAGGACATAGCGGGGTCTTATATGAGCGCGCAGATACGTTTGAGCGGCTATTTCCAATGGCTCTGATAAGGAATGTTATTAAGTTCTGAAGTTCAACATTGACGTCATCGTTATATAGACTGTCAGGGTCAATGGCGAGAATGATGCTTCGTAGTAAATTGTAATCTATTTTGCCCTCTGTTGTGATACGTGGTGTGCTGCTTTTTCGTGTGTCATTTATGGAAACAAAAACAGGAAGGTGATCTGATATCGCTTCATCATAAACGCCAGCATTCATTCCAGATGTTATGTTCGTCAAAACATGGTCAATTGTTTTTGCTGATGTACTAGTTACCCTTGTAGGTATGTTTATTAGGTTACGAAAACTGAATGAGCTCAGTAATTGTGCGTAACTGGTATACTTAGAATTATGGGTGTCAATATTCATGTCTCCAACGATTACAACCGGGTTGCTATAATTCGCCGACAGATTAAAAAAAGTTTCTTCTATCTTGTCTAAAAATCGGTCAATGTTTGAATTCGGGGGTCGATAAACGACGCCGATTATACCAAAAGAGTGTAGTCTAACAAAAAGAGCTTCAATATCAGCGGAGCTGCAATTCAGTGATGATAGCTCCGTAAAAGCGTAGCCACTTTTCATTAAAAATGCGACGCCGCCGCCACGCGAACAAGAGTCACGCTGATGCAATAGGGTTACATATCCAGGAACACGCACTGTCTCACCCTTCTTTAACCACGTTTCCGTGATCGCTAGTACATCAAAAGTGTGGACATGTTTTGATAGAAAAGCGAGAAGCAAGTTCACGTTTTTTCTTATACTGCGGATATTGCAGTGGAAGATATTAGTACACCTATCGCTGAGTAGTTGATCTACTTGAGGTATCGTGACTGCCATTTTATAACAAAAGGCGCTTCCGGTGGTCTATGCGCAGAAGTACCTATACTAGTTTCGCGAGGTCATCTTCACAGGAGATGTGAATGACCTTCGGGTTCTCCGATTTCCTTGCCAATACCTTTCCTTCAGAAACCCAGACGAATCTCCAGTTTTTGTCTTTTTTCCTCTGTATGGTCTTACTTAGCAAAACTTTATTCTCGAGACACAAGTGTTCGTTCACGAACACAGGTACATTTGTCTTGAAACCAAGCATCGCTGTGTTCAGCCTGTTCTTTCTTGCCGATTTTAGGACCTTATCACGCTTAGACCGCGACACAAACTTTACTACGACATTTGGTACATTGTTTGTCTTTGTTGGTACTCTGTGCACTACGTCCAAATCTTGACTGGTCAGCTCAACGCGCAAACAGTCAGCAATATTTTCCACAACTTTTTCTAGGTCTTCGTTCTCGGCAAAAGGAATACCTTTCAATTCAATATTGTTGCGCCTCGAATATTGCTGCAGGTCAATCAGCTGTTTTCTTGTGTTACAAAGCTCTTTCTTAATTTGCGCGTTCTCTTTCTGGAACTCGAGGTTACGGTTTTTTGCATCATTGAGGTCTTTGCGCAGCGATTTTATTTCTGTTTTCAGTTCATCGAAACTCTCACTTGTAAAGTTTACAGATGCCCTGAGAGATGCCAATTCAGCTTTTATAGCGTTGTTCAAGGGATTGACTTTTTCCGCATGAGTCTTGATATCGGAAAGAGCATCAAGGAACTTAGTAGTCATCTCAAGCAGTACCTTTCCCAAATCTTTTACAGTACTGGGCGCTTTTTCGCTCAAAGCGTTGGCGAAATCTGTCAGGGCATCAAGTTTTTTTTCCATCCTGTCGTCTTGTACACACTTCGTTTAAAATTGGTTCAATAGCATCAAAAAGGGTGGTTACATAAGGTCATTCAGGTTCAGAGCAAATCGGGAGCCGCAAATAGAAGAATTGTGCTTGCTCGCACTAGTGAAAAAAAGAAGTCCCACCTGCAGTGTGCAGAATAAACAGTTAGACAGTCGTCCAAAGGCGGCTGCCCGATCTGCTCTGAATGGTGACAGTCGGTGCTTGCTTGCTTATATAGTCGAAGAGGGCGTCACCATGCTCTCCGTGGTGCTGTAGCCGACATCACGTGGTCTGAGCAGTCGTTAAGTGCAAGAACCCAGGTAGTGATGCGTCGGCGCGTTGCCCACTTGACGGCCCTTGTTCACCGTAGATATGATGAGCCAGGTAATCGCTGTCGTTCTCACACCTGCAGTGTGCAGAATAATCAGTTAGACAGTCGTCCAAAGGCGGCTGCCCGATCTGCTCTGAGTGGTGACAGTCGGTGCTCGCTTGCTTATATAGTCGAAGAGGGCGTCACCATGCTCTCCGTGGTGCTGTAGCCGACATCACGTGGTCTGAGCAGTCGTTAAGGGCAAGAACCCAGGTAGTGATGCGTCGGCGCGTTGCCCACTTGACGGCCCTTGTTCACCGTAGATATGATGAGCCAGGTAATCGCTGTCGTTCTCACGCCTGCAGTGTGTCGTCCAAAGGCGGCTGCCCGATCTGCTCTAAGTGGTGACAGTCGGTGCTCGCTTGCTTATATAGTCGAAGAGGGCGTCACCATGCTCTCCGTGGTGCTGTAGCCGACATCACGTGGTCTGAGCAGTCGTTAAGTGCAAGAACCCAGGTAGTGATGCGTCGGCGCGTTGCCCACTTGACGGCCCCTTGTTCACCGTAGATATGATGAGCCAGGTAATCGCTGTCGTTCTCACACCTGCAGTGTGCAGAATAATCAGTTAGACAGTCGTCAAAGGCGGCTGCCCGATCTGCTCTGAGTGGTGACAGTCGGTGCTCGCTTGCTTATATAGTCGAAGAGGGCGTCACCATGCTCTCCGTGGTGCTGTAGCCGACATCACGTGGTCTGAGCAGTCGTTAAGGGCAAGAACCCAGGTAGTGATGCGTCGGCGCGTTGCCCACTTGACGGCCCTTGTTCACCGTAGATATGATGAGCCAGGTAATCGCTGTCGTTCTCACGCCTGCAGTGTGCAGAATAATCAGTTAGTCCGTCAAAGGCGGCTGCCCGAATCTGCTCTAAGTGGTGACAGTCGGTGCTCGCTTGCTTATATAGTCGAAGAGGGCGTCACCATGCTCTCCGTGGTGCTGTAGCCGACATCACGTGGTCTGAGCAGTCGTTAAGGGCAAGAACCCAGGTAGTGATGCGTCGGCGCGTTGCCCACTTGACGGCCCTTGTTCACCGTAGATATGATGAGCCAGGTAATCGCTGTCGTTCTCACGCCTGCAGTGTGCAGAATAATCAGTTAGTCGTCCAAAGGCGGCTGCCCGATCTGCTCTAAGTGGTGACAGTCGGTGCTCGCTTGCTTATATAGTCGAAGAGGGCGTCACCATGCTCTCCGTGGTGCTGTAGCCGACATCACGTGGTCTGAGCAGTCGTTAAGTGCAAGAACCCAGGTAGTGATGCATCGGCGCGTTGCCCACTTGACGGCCCTTGTTCACCGTAGATATGATGAGCCAGGTAATCGCTGTCGTTCTCACACCTGCAGTGTGCAGAATAATCAGTTAGACAGTCGTCCAAAGGCGGCTGCCCGATCTGCTCTGAGTGGTGACAGTCGGTGCTCGCTTGCTTATATAGTCGAAGAGGGCGTCACCATGCTCTCCGTGGTGCTGTAGCCGACATCACGTGGTCTGAGCAGTCGTTAAGTGCAAGAACCCAGGTAGTGATGCGTCGGCGCGTTGCCCACTTGACGGCCCTTGTTCACCGTAGATATGATGAGCCAGGTAATCGCTGTCGTTCTCACGCCTGCAGTGTGCAGAATAATCAGTTAGACAGTCGTCCAAAGGCGGCTGCCCGATCTGCTCTGAGGCGGCTGCCCGATCTGCTCTATGTTGTCATTGTCTCATTGTTGTCAGTGGCAGTGTGCGTCAGTTGAAAATTCTTACACAAAGTACAGTGCAAAGGCACGCAACAAACATTCTGTCATTTTCTTTTTCTTTTTTGAGTATAATAAAAGCACTTGTGCTCTGGTGGTCACTGGTGCTCGCTGAGCATCTCGCACTGTGCCCAGAGGCAAGGTGTTGCTTTTTAATGAAACAGTTTCTACTATTTGATAGTGCATTATTCTTTAGTTCATTGTTATCATTGCAGTTTCAGTTAAGTAATTCCTTGCCAAGTAGCCTTCCTGCAACAGAGTCTTCACGCGAGTGATTTCCTCTCTAATTTTTCAAAGGTATGCCAAATAAGCTCGTTAATCTGTTGTGATAACAGAGAATCAAAAGAACGCATTAATCTTAATGCAATTGTGATTGTGAATGCAGCAATAGCTTATTCAGAAGCATAAGTAAACTGCGACCCGCATCTGCAAAACAATAGAAAAGAACCTGGATGAATTTTTAACTTAGCCTTTAAAAGTAGAATGCGATAGCCTGACCAGACCCGGTTCACACTAGCTTGTCAATCCCTAGCTTAGTTTATCTACACGGTGGACACCTAAGCCAAGCCGCAAAGAAGAGAGTGCAAATACATTGACCCTTTCAAACTTTACCCGCAAACGACTGTTGGGAGTGCAGTGGCGAAACGTCCGCTACAATTTATTTCTTCTTATAGTGAGTTGATGAGATAACCACTACGCGTGCGTTAGGCAATGCACGCACCTGCGCAGGTGCATGCCTTACTGGTGTTCTTGTTATTAATCATCATTACCTATCCCTGTGTCCCGTCTGATCAAGAGGGCCCCTTATGCCATCCCCTCATTGTGCGGCACACAAGTTGGCACACAAGTTTGGATGCCTGCCGATATTCTACGCTTCTGCCACGCAATAGTGCAAGCTCAATAGCACGCGTTGCAGTACATGCAATTCATTTTTGTGTGTTTTTTTTTTTCGAGAACGTTTTAAGCACGAGCGTGGATTTTGGGTACAACACTTGCTTTCTACGCAGAAGTCCTTGTTCCACTCCCGCTCGAACCAGATATTTCTTATAATTGAGATATTTGCGTCTATCTGAAATATCCGCTCACAGACAACGCATATATATTTCACTCGCAACCCAAAAACACCGATGATGACACCAGACGTACTGCGGAATGAGCTCTTTAGCGCTGTCATGTTGAAACAACGTAAAACTAGGTGGAAAGACTTGGCCTCGCGATTATTTTCGCGCCATGCAGTGGATCGCAAAACCGGTCGTAGGATCTACCGTAACTTCTATCCTAATACTCATATCATGTGGGACCCCCACATTATATGATTATGATTTGGTTTGTTTTGAAGCAATACTTATAAGAAGAGGCCACGTAGGGTGATGGGTAACTGAGGTTGGAAAGGTGAGAAGACGGAAAGGTGCGAGTCTGCAGCAGTCTCTACGGTACTTCGCGCTCGCGCAACAATGCGACTGTTAGGATGTCGTCGCCGTTACGCCACCATTTCCCGCGAAGTTATTTTCAACGTCTATTCATCAGCAAGAAGCTGGGCATTTCCACGCTTGTCCCACTTATGGGTTGGTATTTATTTACTCATCACTTATTTTCGGACATACGCTATACAGACGTATCCATCTGCGTGAACTTGTGTTTGTATACATAGCCTGAATGATCATGCATAAAACAATTTTTCAAGACAGACAGCCCGTTTGGCATGTCCCCGAAGCTCCACGATTAGCATGTACTTGCGTATGTCGTAGCTTTTTGGGCAATCAGTCAAAACACTTCGTTTCCTCCTTTCGGTCTGCCGCAAAATGTTGCCCTTGGCACTAACCACCTTTTCTCTCTTTCTGTCTTGTATTCTTACCCAGAAGTTCAAGAACTTCAGACGTCTTTTTCACTCGATCCTCCCATTTCTTTCTGTGACTATCCATTCCCTTCGCTTCAGACCTTCCTTTTACCTATTTCTCTTCTTCACCCCAAGACATGCCGCTTAAGCAGCTTCATACATCAACATGGAGCCTTATAAAACAGGGTTATGCTAATTTCTCTGCCGATTCAGAATTCCAAGAAAATGCGCACGAAGCGAAAAAGACGGCTTTTCTTGCGTGGACGCGCCAAAAATTGGGAAAAAGTATATTTACTTTTCGCAGCTTATGCATATCACAAACGCCACGGCGCTCAATCTTTGGTATTGGTACGGTTTTGCCGGTCTTCACGACATTCCCCGTTTGAATTGCCACCTTTGTTCGTTTGTTTTTATTCTGTGCACTTAGACGAGCAGTTCTGGTAGAGGATTGGTGGGGTGGGAGGTTTACAGAGAATTCTGAATTATTCGTAGTCATTTATTATGAATAATATTCAAGGGTACAGAATAATATTCAAGGGTATTCGTAGTCATTTATTATGAATAATATTCAAGGCTCTGTACAGCTAAGGAGGCCTGGGGCCTCCTTAGCTGTACAGAGCCTGCATTGGAGGCCCCAGGCTCATGCTAGCCTTCAGATTTCTTATTTTTATTTAAAGTAAACCTCGTGCACCTAAAAGTTTACGAAGTGGTGGAATACTCAACTTCTCCCCCTTTTTTCCTGATTTGGCTACAAGAAAAGGCATGCATATGCAAATAGCCCTTCTGGTGCGGTCCTTCAACTTGGTCCAGACGTATTTGAACAAAATTCATTCGTCTGCGTTCTACGAGAGCGCAGAGAAATGCGTTCGTCTCGACAAAATGCGATATGTTGGAATAACGAACGTGCGAAAAAGTGATATCAAATCATTTTACTCTCGTGTACAAGCTACAAATTTACGCTGCACACATTGCAATGTTCGATGTCGTGATACTTTTTGAGTTCTCATTCTTTTACCCTATCGAACGCAAAGTAAACCACAAGTAATGATTGATGGGGTGTGCTTGCGTTTCTATTGCTAGAAGGGAAAAATAAGCTATTTTTTTTGTAACGTTGGTTCGTGAAGAAATCAGAGCCAAAGCCGTTGATGGACTGTGAATTTTATATTCTTTAGCCTAACGAACGTTCTTCGCGCAAACATAGCAATGAACACGTGTGAACAAATGTGGCTCGAGTACCTGCACGTATAGCTATGCAAACAACTGAGCGAATGTGTGCAGTTTTGTCCAATGTCTCTAATATATAGCAGTCATTAGAGCATCTATGTGCTTTCGTTCTTTTGTTTTACTTTTAATTAAGGATTATGAGTGCTCTGAGTGCTGTATGTGCTGTGGGAGGTGTTGTAGCAATAATACAAACAACTCGAATAGCTTACACAGTGTGATCTTTTACGCCTGGTGCAAAGGATGACGTTTTCATCGCGTACGCATTATCTGCCGCGACAGCTGGCCCTGAAACACGTGTCACTACGCAATTTGCTCACGGCATTACAGTGCCTCTCTTCCCACTTCTTTGAGCATGTTCGTAGCTAACCACAATGTCTACAACTTCCACCATACAAAGCATAGACTGAAGAGTCACCTAATTGATATTCTTTTGGGCTCACACAAGAAAGAGCTGCAGTGCATTTGTGAACGCCTGCAAGCTCAAAGTGAAGCGGGGGGAACAAGAAAAATAAAATGCGGCGATTGAGAGTGCGCTCTAATATTAGAACAACCGCAGCACCACCCACGCAAAAGTCGCGCCTGCACTTGACAGGCGGCGCGGGCGTTACTTTGTGCTAATTTTTTTTATTAGCGTCTCCTCATTCCTTTGTTTGCTTTGATGAACGTGTTAAGCGTTTCGAATATATCTCATTTGTATGGCTTTCTTTCCTACCCCCCCGTAGTGTAAGCCAAACTAACACCTTGCACAATCAGCGCTGTTAGGAATAGCTAAGAAAACAATCTCGAAGGCAATATGCTGCATTCGGTTCGCTCAACGACACATAATTGATAGTGTCGAGTATTTTCCTCCACAAACTCACACATGGTTTTGTATAAAGAATGTTTCAAGAAAGGCATGAGAAAATGCTCGAAAGTATGAGAGATGGAATATTTGCTCGCCACCTTCATAGTTACTTTTCTGCTGCGGCTGAAATCTTAAGATAGCTGGACACATCAATTAGGCCATAATAAATAAAATAAAATATATGGTCTAATACGTATTGATACCAGGTGTTTTGGACAAATGCGACCGTCAGAGCCATTCTCGCGGAGAGTCCATTGCCGCTTTGAAATTTGACAGAAGCAGCCGCTCGTTATCTTAGTAGAAGAATAAGTTTGAAAAACCGAAACCGAAACTTCAAAGACCGCAATCGCCATATTCTTCTAAGACATCTAAAATGAGTGATGGTCGTCATATGAAAAATAGTAATCGCCATATCCGCAAACTTATGGTTGTTAGAGTAGCTTGCTCGGATGTGTATAGGATGTTTTTTGGTGAGACCATTTCCGTAGGGAGGCTTGTTAAGGAGCCGCCACATGATATTCTTACGTAAAAACGTATGCCAGCTGCGTAGCAATATGCATGTCGAAGACAACTTTGTCGGGTACGTTCCTAAGCCAGCGCAGCACAGTGTTGGCTACGTCTATCGGCACGGTAACTACATGCCCTTTCATGCCATAACGGCCGCTGCCGTGAGTCAAATCCCTAACGCTCGTGAATGGCACACGTGCAGCTATCAGGCGTTCTTCAACGGGGTTCCGGGCATGCAGGTGAGGGCGCTTGGGAAGATATCGGTGACCGTGCGAAACACTCATCGTAGGAACTTGTCACGAGCTGCCGCGCTTAGAAAGCGACGAGAACGTAATGGGCGTTGTCGCGAGGAGGCGGGCGCGCGGGCCATCGAAAACCAACGCCTTGGTTGGCAGCGCGCCTTTTAGTGACCATTGTTGGATTCCCTGGAGAGGACGCCATTAACGGCGACCGGAGAAGTGTACAGTGGCAACACTGGTGTAGACTCCGGTGCCCCAGACGAACAAGGCGTGAGCATAACAAGCTTGCCGAGCAAGCTCCTAGAAGAATGAGTAAGTAATAGAGAAAAACCGGACCAACTTCCTTTTATAAAACACATCAACAAATTTACTCACTTCCGCACAGGTGTGGTCTCTAAGGTTACTTTCACCTCCGGAAACTTTTGCCTAGGTGAGACGGGCCACAGTGTTAACCAGAGATAATTGGAACAGGCCGGAAACCATGTAGTGGAGTAATATGACATCGGCTGTAGAAATGTCAGAGGGGAGTTATTACTAGAGTTCTCAGAACACAATAACAAATGAATCTTGAATACCTTGTTCAGAAAACAGGCTAATCATAAGTTAACGTGGCGAAATCCTTTCAGCGAAACTAAAAATAAAATAAACTTTATTCTGTGTGCCCACTCAGGCATTGTACAAGATTTAGAAGTATAAGGCAAGGTCTGATGCAGCAATCGTAGAATGGTAAGAGCTCGTATTCATTTAGATTAAAAACACCATAAACTTATACACAAGAAGACAATTGATAACCCAGTAGTGAGGGGCAAGTACAGAAATTAGGAGTTTTGCTTCAGAATAGATTCAACGCTCTAAACGAGCTAACCGACGTAGCGTTGACACAATGAACGATTATCTTACTAGAATAATCAAAGAGGGTTCAAAAAAAGTCCGAGGTACATTCGCATGACAAGACACTAGCAATCTATCTCAGGAGACAAAAATCTTATTAAAAGATGACAAATCAGGAAAGTGTCAAATGCAATCGACGAAATAGATATAGCGGAGCTTTCCGATTCATTAGGCGTAAGGTAAAAGGGCCAACGTAGGCACTAGTTTGTTGTACATGGTTGACAATCGCGACGCGCGTGTCGATCATGTGCTTTCCGTGTGTCTTCCGTGTGTCTTTCTAATCCTTCCATGTGTCTTTTTTCGTGTGTGATTCAGAGTGTCGCGAGTGTAAACCATGCGTAAGGTAGCCGACATCAGAAGGTATAACGTGGAGAGAACCGAGCAGGCTGTAACAAGCGGCAGACGCCTAAGAGCTGTGGCGGCAAACTTGTGCAAAGGCGAAAATCGGATGTATTCATTGAGGAACAAGGAAGGCAATGTCATAACCAATATCTATGAGATAGTTGGGGTGGCGCTGGAGTTCTAGATAAAGCTGCACACAAGCCGAAACAACCAGGTTGATATCGTAAGAAGCAATAATAGACCAGAGGAATATGACATCCTTCCAGTATTTACTGGCGAAGCAAAGCCCTAGAGGGAATGCAAACAGGCAAAGCCGCTGTTGAGGGTAAGGTAACAGCGGGCCCGCTGAAAGATGGCGGAGAAATTGTGTTAAAAAAACTGGGCCCCTACTATACGAAGTGTCTCTTGACGGGAAGGGTACCAGTATCTTGGAGGAACGCCAACATCATTTTAATCCTTAAGAAAGGAGAGTGAAGGATTTGACAAATTATGTGTAGATCAGCTTACTGTCCGTTCTCTACAGACTATTCACGAAATTATTAGCTAATGAAATTAGGGTGACATGAGTGTTTAATCAATCAAAGAACCAAGCAGGATTTCATACAGACTACTCCACAATAGACCATATTCATACTATCAATCATGTAATAGAGAAATACGTGGAATACAACCAACCCCTATACATAGAAGCTTTCATAAATTACGAGAAGGCGTTTGGCTCAGTTGAGACAGCAGTAATGCAGGCACTACGGAATCAGGTGATCGACAAACCATACATAAACATACTGAAGAAATATACAGTGCATCCACAGCCACCACAGTTCTACATAAAAAAAGCGATAGACTCCCAATAAAGGAGGGTGTAAGGCAGGGAGACACAATCTCAACAATGTTATTCACCCTATGTTTACAGAAGGTATTCAGGGCCCTAGGTTGGGAAGAGTTAGGGATAAGAGTTAATGGGGGGTATCTCAGTAACTTGCGATTTACTGATGACATTGCCTTCAATCAAGGGATGAATTACAGCTCATGATTACCGAACTGGACACGGAAAGCAGAACAGTATACGTCTAAAAATGAATATGCACAAAGTTAAAGTAATGTGCAACACTGTCGGTAGAATCAGCACTTAGCGATAGGCGGAGAGACGCTGGAAGTTGTAAGGTAATATGTCTACTTAGAGCAGGCAGTAACCGCAGAGCTGAACCATGAGATTGAAATGACTAGATGAATAATAATGAAGCGGATCACATTCGGCAAGCATTCTAAATCAATCATGATGATCTGCAACTAACACTCAAGAAGAAGGTATATAACAGCTGCATCTTGCTGGTACTTTGCCACAGAGCTGAAACCTGGAAGCTTACAAAAAAGGTTTAGCTTACATTGAGGACGCAGCGAGCTATGGAAAGGAAAATGATAGGTGTACCGTTAGGAGACAAGAAGAGAGCGGAGTGGGCCAGGGAACAAATCGGCAATAAATATATCATTGGTGAAAATAATTAGAAAAAATCGACATGGACCGGGCACGTAGCACGTAGGCAGGATAAGCGCTGGTCAATAAAGGTAATTGGCTGGTTTTCCAGAGAAGGCAAACGCACGAAGGGGAGACAGAAAGTTAGGTGGGCCGATGGGATTAAAAAGTTCGCTGGTATAACGTGGCAGCAGAAAGCACAAGGCCGGGTTGATTGGCTGGTCATGGGAAAGCTCTTTGTCCTGCAGTGGGCGTAATCAGGCTGATGATGATGACGATGGTGAATTGAAACTTAAGATATCACTAACCGAAAGTGCCCCTCGTAATCTTTCTGTATATTTCCAGGAATATAAGTGAACGCCGAAGTTCGATGAATGCATAATTTTGTCTTGCCACAACACAGAGGAACCGCGTGTAATGTCTGAGCCTTATGGGATATCAATAATAGCGGTAGCGCATGCATGAGTTAACCATGTATTAGCTTGCACGAAGTAAAACATCAAAGTCCTCAAAACTTATCGGGCACGTAGACCTGCCCACATGATAGATTGATATATTAGGCTATTGTACTGGCATGTGCAGGTAAGTTTTCTTAACTTCTTTTCTTTTCCGCCGTTGTGCGCCTTTGCAATTGTTAATAATATTAGTGAGGTTTCACGTCCGAAACCACCAGATGATTACTACTGACGGAGTAGTGGAAAGCTCCGGAAGTTTTGACCTTCTGGTGTTCTATAACGTGCCCCTGACATCGCCCAGTACATGGCGCTCTACAATTTTGCGTCTATCAAAATAGAACCACCTTGGCCGGGATCGAACCCGCAACCTTTGGGGCAGCAGCCGAGAACCGTATACCCCCCGTTACACCGAGACGGACGCAGTATCAATTGTCCATTGGTGTCTACAGTATCTTGACTTGTCTCTTTGTCCTTGTTTACTCGTCTTATCAATTTTCACATTATATCAACCATCGATCGACTTGGCTTCGCGTGTGTATAGCCTCTGCTTGTGATTATAGCTGGTATGGTACATGTAGATTGACGAATGCAGAACTAACAGTAAATAAATTATGGCCGAAAACAGTGACCTTATTCTGGTCGTCTGTTAGTTGCGCTCATTAACTCTTCGATCTAAGTTTTGCTGATGAAATTGGTCAAATTCTTTACCTTGGAAACAATAAGCTTGTTTGACATCTCAAAACATTGATGGGATTCTTGCAAGAAGGATTCCAACTCTCTCAAATGACCCTCACCGCCTCTCTACGATAACAAAAAAATGTTTACTTTCTTTATATCTGCCGTGATTGACGTCTCCGGAAAGCTTAAGAGGTCAGCTGCTACGGATAAAGTAATACTGAAGGCATCAAGAAAGTATTCTCTATTTTGAGGATTTTCTGTCACATTTCTTGAAAAGCCTCTGTATGCCTGAGTTTGTTAGCTCAACCATTTCCCAGCGAAAAACAAACGAGGGGCAAGGTGTTGACCAAGTTTCACTAACTACTTGTAGTTAAACTGCCAAAATTTTCATCATTCACAATAAATGATCTGCCTAGAAATAGGCTATAAAACAGAAAGAATAGATTCTTCTAATGTATACGCAAGAACGACCGCGCATTTATTACATTTAGACATAATCGTGACAACGATTGCTGTTAAACAAGCGGATTGCCAGCCATAGCTGGATTTAGCCAACGCCAACAAATGTTTTGCCTTTATTTAGCCAACACTAATAGATATTAGCCATCATTCAGGTAATGAACGGTAACAATGGTCAGCGCGAATCTTAATGTCTGCATGCCAGGGTGACATGCATATCTGTAAACAAGGATCAATGAACATACCGCATTCGGAAGTTTTTCAATAACGCAACTACATGCTTTAAAAATTTATCAAGGTGAATAATGTTTCATATGAAGAAATATTACATATTTGAAAATATTTCTCACTTCTAAAAGTGCTTTTAGGCACAAGTTGTCACCGAGTCTAGACTGATGTTAATAACACTGAGTGATCTTACATCTGATTTAGATTTTTATAAAACAAGTCTTACACAAAGAAAAAAAATGTATAGAGTGCGCTTGCTGTTTCGTTTTCTTAGTTAGAGTTCTATAGTTCTCGTGTCTTCCCTTTTTTGTAATTTTACTTATGATCATATATGTATCTTCCAACTATTTTTGGTGTCAGGGTGTTTTGCAGTAGTTTTTATGTACGCAGTATATCTTCCAATGTAATTTTCATGTTGCAAGTTGGTGGATATATGTTACGATTGCTTTATCACATACACTACACAACTTTGTAGACATGCCTTCAAAAGGGTTCACTGGCTCCCTCCCTCCCCGCCCCCTCGTCAAGCTGTCTGTCCATAAACAGCTTTCAGCTAGTAAACCTCTCCAGAAGCTTTTTTTCTTTCTGGTTTCTTATTGGGAAGGAAAATGATTCCACTTTATTTGAGTTTGACCTTGAAACAACTGTTGATAAAGCACGTGAGATAAAAACATGAAAGTAATAGCTCTAGATTTGTTTTTTCTAACGCTTGATTGATATCTGTGGCAAGTGCAAAGCCCGAATGCAAGGAATCACTTTAGAGAAAAACGTTCCTTATATTTGTCGCACACAAACAGTTGGCCTCGTTCGCTATTCTCACTCATACTAACGTAATATGCGCAATAAATATCCAGATTCGCCTTCCACTTTATTTATATGGCATGGTTAGATGTGTTGCACGTGGAAACGTTCGAAGAATATGCAGCTTCACGTTATATTAGTTGCGTGAACCTCTGTTGTCAAGTACTAACTTAATAACGAATACGTATATATGTCTTTGTTATTCCGTGCAGAATCTCTTGAAAAGTGCATTGCAGCAAGCTGACTGTGATTGGGATAGGTGACACTGTTTAACAATGCATAATCTCAGTTTTCCAGATATGCACTTGTCTAGGGCAGCTTATCGGTAGGAGGTACAAAGCATCCTCCTAAATAATAATAGATGACAGTTTTTCAGAAATATAGATTAAACAAAAAACTTTATTTTTTAACGCCAATAAAGTTACTTTGAGCCTTTGTACTAGTTATACTTGATGATTGGCCAACTAAAATGATCAATTTTTTATATAGTCATCATAGGCTTTGTCTGAAGTAATTACGTGCCAAAAGTAAACAATTCACCTCCTCAAAGGAATATTCTTTACCATTATTATTTTTCTTCACATGATTTTTTGGAGATATAAGCGCCCTCATGAATCCACCTAGGGCTGTTTCCATCTCACGAATAACTACGAATTAGAGAAAAAAAAGAAAACTAATCAAAGGCATCAAAGCCCAAACAAATTTCTTCATGTTATCTACACATTCGCAGCAGCACCTGTTGTTTCAGAGCAATGCAGCGTTCAGTTTGCGGTGGCAGCATTGCAAGTTATGAAGTCTGTTTTTATTATATTGAGCTTTGTAGATGTTCATTTTTTCACGCTTCCTTTGGTACCATCATTTCGTGGTCTAGGGCACGGTAAGACCTGGTATGAGAAGCAATGTTCGATTAAGCATTTTCCTCCAGAATTGTGCCGACGAGACGCTACTATGCTGTGCACATTATGGTTGGGCGTTGCATTTACCAATGCGTACGCGTTCCGCATAGGAATGGCTCACACTGCTGCATGCAACCATTGTGGCAGTGACAAAACAACTTGGCACATTCTGTGTTAATGCCCACAATACTGCTCGCAGAGACAATCAGTCTGCAATGCACTAGATGAACTGGACAACCAGACTCTTTCGGAAGAAAGACTTCTGCGCTACCGACAGGACTTTATTTCGCAGAACAAGGCTGTGAAGGCGCTCCTGCGCTTCTTGCGTTCAACCGGCCTGTCCAAACGATACTGTGTTTGGAACTCCCTGAATGTTTGCGCATGTGAATTTTTTCTAATTTATTTTATATCTCTCTATCTCTATCTTCTTGCCGACCCTTTTCCCCACACCCGTACAGGGTAGCAAATCAGTTCTAGGTCAACCTTACTCTTACTTTTATTTATTTCTCTCTCTCTCTCTCTCTTGTCTACTTTTTTTCGGCTACGCACACATACTTTATCGTCTCTGCATCATGTATGAATGGTATGTGCATTGTTATTGTCTGTTCACGAAAAGATAAAATTTCTTCCTTTTCACTTCATTTATGCGGTCCATCATGTCCATACGCAGCCTCCGGAGATGAAGAGACCTACTCTAAAGTGAAGCGTGTAATACCCACGCCTGTGCCTGCTGCCAACCTCTATCAGGTGCCCCGTAAGTGCGTATTCGTTTTGTGACTTCCTTTCGAAACGTGCTTGTTTCTATCATAGGTGTGGGTGAATTTACGAAATGTTTTTACTAGGTGTTCTTTAACAACTTCCCGCTATCTTCGCTAATATTACTCCAGTGTCAGAATTACCTACAGTGTTCTCTTATGAACAGTCCCAGCCCGAAATCTCTAGTGGGAATATAAAATAATTAGGAGGGCACACATATTCTTCATCACAGCGCATATTTGATGCGAATAATATCGCAAAATAGAAGTACTGGCATTAGCATTTATGTCGCAACAGAACACTCTAAACAAAATGAATTATATGATAGCCTAATTCAAACTTAGCAGTTTAGGCTGCTAAAGGCAGCAGATGAAAATTACTGCTTGTTCGAGTGAGTTTATAATATGAATCGAACTTAGATTCTTACATAGACATCGAAATTTTCAGATAAGATTGAATTTTAATTGCGGAAAACTTTTACGTGTAGGGCCTGACAATGCAGTTTGTGATATTGTGTGCGAAAAAGTCACACTTGAAAAGCAAAACGAAAGAAACCTGGAACAAAGAAGAATAAATAATCTGCTCAATGTTATCGGTTACGCAGAAATTATCCCAGAACACATGAGCATACACCTCACGATTGGAATTCACTATAGTGTTTGTGGTGTTGCAGTCTATGTCTACCCGCTTGTTATGCTTTTTTTTCTCTTCGCCTTCTTGTGGTTACCGCTGCAGCTACATCTTCAGGCCGACGCTTCTCGTGACCGTCGTTGAGCAAAAGCAACTTCAAGTATCAGGTGTGTTCGAAGCCTGCGATGCACCTAAAGTTTAGAAAAGCACATCGCCTGCAACTTTAAAGCATTTAGAGCTAGTCCCATACTGCAAAACAGTGAAGTTCTCATACCTGATTGAGTATCTGATTGATGTAAGTTGATTCTTGTCAGCACTTGTACGGCAAAAGCAATTAGACCTACAGTTAAACGTGGTATGTGAAGGTTAAGCTGCGAAACATAGCTTAACATATCATGGCTTAACATATCCCTACTTTTTGTTTTTACAATGTACATAAAATAGGCGATTATTGTTTAATTATTTCTTTGAATTTATTACGATTCAAAAGATCAGAGAAAACTTTCAAAACCGCCGCCTAATGTGAAATACTTTGGTGACCGTAATGAGAAACAGAGAGATATTTTTAAAAACTTGGCCAACGTTTTTACATTTTCTTCTTTATTGTCCTTCCCTATTCCTAGCAATTCTATTTCAAAAAATTTAGACAGCTTGGAAAACTGCCGGTAGGGAAACTTGGAAGACGTTCATAGAAAAAAAAAAACTCGACGTGGAAACATGAACATAAGTAAAACTGAGAAGCTATAACGCAAAGAAAATGCTGTTTCTGCAGTACTTTTTGCTTTATTGTGTCCATGTTTTTATATCTACCTTTCTGTGTCTCTACATGAGAATAACTAATTTTCTTGTGAAGTATCAACACCACATTAAAGATACGCAGTGTTCTTCAGATGCACAAATGTTTTTTTTTTTTTTCAGATGCAAACCCCCTTAATTCACCTATTTCACAAGTGTACATAGCGATTCTGTAATGTGCTGTTGAACGCTATGATTTGGCATTGAATAAATTATACAATACCCATTATTAGAGATATTATGTATTAAGTGGTCCAAAAAGTTTATTCGTATCAACTAAAGCAGAATTCTTATCAACTGATGACAGTGGCTTGTTCATAAAACCACTGTTTAAACAAAGCACATATCCAATGAAGGAATGAAATGATATGCCAACTAACAATTTTTAGTGCCATGGCTAAAATTTATGCGTTATTTCAAAAATAACTGATAAAGGTTTCGTTGGTTATGAGGATGAATGTCAATATCACTAGCTATGAGCTGGTCCGAATGCTGTTTTGGGGACTTTATAGGTGACTTGGATAACTAACTTATATTATTTTGTTTTGTGCAAAACAAACACATTGTAGGTTGCTTTAATCCGTTGGACTGCGAACTCTGGCCTGAGTACCATATTCTGTACAGGAGAGGCATCATGCGAAGACACGGTAAACGGCCTCAAAACTTGAATACACACAGCACTTGTACGCTTTTCTGCACATTCACGTACTTGCTGTTGTAAAAAAAAAGCTGGTTCTTTCCTGCCTACTTTTTAAAGATATAAAATGACTATTCAGCTATAAAGATACAGCAATAGTCAGTTACACCTTTATGGCACAGCGAGACTAACGAAAATTAAGGTATACCTTAATTTTCTCTAGTCGCGCTGTACAGTTGAGACAGTTCATAGGTATACATAATGGGCGTATGCTATATTAGAGATACTAGTGATTGGTTCTTTTATATATCAGTAAGTTCTATTGGTTAGCACAGAACACACATAAAATGTTTCTGTTGATCTATTTTTAGACCATGAATAACCAGTTTACTAGACTAGCGATAAAGGCTACCAAAAATTAAAAAAAAAACGCCTTATATTCTGCCAGTTATTGGATGTATAAAATCCAGGGTTATTCGAAGTTACTTTTTGAGCATGCACCAGGTGATCACAGAGAGTTAAGAAAGCTTTTGCTTCGTGGGCGACCTGTTGGTTGTTTCCGTCATGCGCAGTCTATTTTACACGTCACCATTGATTTGACTTCGTCAGCGAATAAGACAGTACTTCACGCTTCCAGCTGAATGTGCTTCAAACCACCGGGCTTTGTAATCCTGTCCGCTTGTACTGCTCAAAAATTTAAAAAAAAGTTGGTTTGAATATTTTAATACAAAGTGACCATAGCTTACGCCGAGGTCCAGTTTCTTCCATAACCCGCGTGCATGGGTTCTTTCAGGTCTGTGTTTACTTTATTCGCGAGATACCTATTTACCCTAGATTGACCCAATATATTATAAAAGCACCTATACATCTTATAAAGCACACTACTAATTAAGAAACTTTATATTGCAACAACAGTTGGCGCATATATGAGCCAATTCACGAAACACAATTGTTACTACACGAAAAAATCCTTCTGCTTCTTTCTGGGCCCCTTACTTGACAAAAACAGTAAAAGCAGGCACATAAATCGTCTGAGAAAACTCTACGGGCTTCTTCATAGGGGTCATAGTTAAAATGGAAACAGCTGATCACCCCCCCTCGCAAAAAAATAATAAAGAAGGATACGCGTGGGCCACTGTTCGGCTATATTCCCTCAGCAATGAGAAATCATGTTACAAAAGTTGCAGTGGTTCTGTGATAGGTACTATTTCTTAAACACACCTTCCTCGGGGGTGTTTTTTTTTTCTATAGTGAGCTCCGGTTCCTTGCTGTTTGTGATGTTGCGTTACAGTTTCAAGTTTCAGTTAGATGAAACAACCTCTAATCACTGACGATTGCGTGACGTCACCTTGTCGGTTGACCTTTCCGGGATGTTTCACGTTTTTTAATGCGTTGAATTTGTGCTAGTTTGTAAAAGCAGCCTGTTTCTTTTCTCGGGAACGCAGAGGTTTGTGACACGGGGCGGCAAACGCTGGAGCGTCGCCGCAACGGTCGGCTGCAGCAGCAGCAACTGGTGCGGGAACTTGGCTCGCACCAGCAGTGGGTGCCTTCATCGCAGCTGGTCAGCACTGCGCAGCCCTCCGACTATCGGAAGCCCCGGACGTCCAGTCGGTCAGTGCACCCATTGTTTGTCGCGTGGCATTATTAAGACAATTAAAGGGCTCATATGATGCCTCGTGCTTTCAAATGAAGGCGAGAACGTTCTTCTTCTCTTTCTACTTTGTCGATGTAATGTTCTTTCCCTGCTTCCCTCCGAAAGCTTGCAGCACATAATGTAGTTTTGCATTGGCTTTAAGATCGGAGCCATCCCTAGCCTTCCGCACCTGGCCTTGTTTCGCATTGCTTTCGTACTAGACACACCTCTTAACAAGTGACGAGTTTATGCGATGACGTCGTAGTAGCGTCGCAAGTTCTGGGGATCTGCCACGTCGTGGTGGCGTTCTATGTTGACGTCATCCTGTGCTTAGAACTTTTGAACCTCTCGTTTTGCCGCCGATGCCGATGGTCAATTAACACACATGACGATGCATCTAAGGCTCCCACCTTAACGGATCAGTATTAAATTGGCGATGTACAAGAAATAAAAATTAGGTTTATTAGTTAATAGATATAAGGTTTGTTGCCCTTTTGTGTTTATCATTCGTTTAATTTTTATTTATACACAAGATACTGTGGGCCCAGTGAGGGCTGAAGCAACAGTTGATAATACACACTGTAAAACTGCCACAAACTCTCACAACATAAGCCAGAAATGCTTGCATTGCAGAGACTTAAAAAATACACACGCATCGTTTAAGATGATACACAAACGTATTACTGTTGGAACGAACATAGCCACAGACAGCAGTCGAACACATGGAAGATAAAGCTAAGTACGCTGAATTATAATGCAGCCTTCCTTAGAGCATACAACATCAAAAATTCTGTTACATATATAGAACATTAAGGCGAGCCGGAGTTTTCTTTTTTTTCCGGTAAAGGTCAGAGCTAGACGCACTGCCGGATGATACACCCAGGATAAAATACATATTACCACACTAAATCCCCGAACTAAAGGGTGTAATCATTTCTAGAACCTAATTAGTAGGAGG
>NW_027465078.1:0-12500 GCF_043290135.1 Rhipicephalus microplus
CTCTCTCTTCAAAGTTCTTTTCAACTTTCCCTCACGGTACTTGTGAACTATCGGTCTCTCGGTCGTATTTAGCCTTAGATGGAGTTTACCACCCACTTAGGGCTGCACTCTCAAGCAACCCGACTCACGGGAGGCTCCATCCCGGGCGCGCAACGGCGGAGACGGGCCTGGCACCCACTCTGGGACAAGCCCCTGTCAGGGGGACTTGCACCGTCGCAAACACCCGAGAACGTCGCCTCCCATACACCACATTTCCCGACCGCCTGCAAGGACGGGGGATTCGGTGCTGGGCTCGGTCCCGTTTCGCTCGCAGCTACTCGGGGAATCCCTGTTGGTTTCTTTTCCTCCGCTTAGTGATATGCTTAAATTCAGCGGGTTGTCTCGCCTGATCTGAGGTCGACAGCGGATACATTCGCTTCCATCAACTTCCTGCACGACCGCGTGCGCTCGCCCTACCAAGTGCGCCCGCAACCCTGTACAGGGCCACTTCTTCACAAGGCTGGCAATCGGCTTCCCCGCTGCACGCGTGCGGCGCACAACCGGTGTGACGTGGAAGTGACGGGACACGTTCGTAAACCCATCGCGAACCGAGTACGACGCCCTACCAAGTGCGCCCGCAACCCTGTACAGGGTCACATCTTCACAAGGCTGGCAAGCGGCATTCCGCTGCGCGCGTGCGTCGTCCGAGCAGTTGCGTGATAAACGACCGTGTCGAAAGCCCAAACACCGCCGAGGCCAGTCGCCGCCGCCGCAAGGGCAGCCACGCAGCCTGGCGAGAGGCATCGTCTCGTGTAGCGTCGCCCCCGCCCCAACTGGAGTGGCCCAGTTTTTTGAACGGGACGGGAACTGCGAAGCACTTAGACCGACGGCGGACTACGACGAGAACGCCTTAAGCTTCGCCAACGTTTCGCCAACTCGTGCGGGAGACTTTTTCCGCTTCGCGGCAAGTCGTCGCGCCGTGCTCTCCGCATCAACCGCGTACGCAGCGAACCGCAAACGTCGGGCGCAGCCTCCTCACCTCCCTGCGCTTTGCGCGCGAACGTTCCCTGTTCGCGCGGCAAAGCCTGGAGGAGGCACGGCCCCGCAGCGTGTTCGAGCGCCCGGTCTACGGGACACCCTGCTTACTTCGAGGGCAACAAGCGCAACGCAAGGCTGCGATCTCGCGCACTTTGCGCACGGCTGGAGAAGCTTTGCTGGCCGGCTTTCGCTCCTCGTGTTTACCGTGCGTTAAAGTTGCGCGTCCGTGGCTCTCGCAGCTCTTGCGCGCCCGGTCGCAGAGAGGAGTACGCAACCTCGACCGCACTTTCCCTGCAGGCTTCCTTCCGACTCGAAGTCCTGCGGCGGTCTCAACGAGGTGCCACATCCTCAATGCAGTCGGTCGCCCCCGTTTCGGTTGGGCTCTGGCACGACGGTCGCCACCGTCTCGCCCTTGAGTGGCCGCTGTTGGCGCTCGCTGTGAGGTGTTCAGCGTGCTGTCCGTGTTGCCGACGCGGTCAAAACGAGTCGACGGCTCACGTTCCCTTGTGCGCCGAAGGCTCTCTTGATATGTGATCCGACCCTCAGACAGACGAAGCCAAGGGAAGACCCAAGGCCGCAATGTGCGTTCAAAGAATCAGTGCTCAGTGTGTCCTGCAATTCACACCAAGTCTCGCAGCTGGCTGCGTTCTTCATCGACCCGAGAACCGAGTGATCCACCGCTTAGAGTCGTGAAAAAGTGTTTGTTCAATTCCGTACAGTCAAAACCAAACGTTTCTGGCACTCGGCCAAACAGTGGCCAAGAAGGGCGCTTTTCAGCGCACGCTTGGACTCCAAAACTCTGCCGCGCCTTTTTCGGCTGCCGCAAATCGAGCAAACGGTGTGTTTCGGACGGCGTTTCGCTTCCGCTACTTGCGAGTGCTTTCGTGGTCCACCCCTCTATAAATACTCGGGAGGCGTCGAAGCCGGTTCTCCAAGCCGGACCCGTAGGTATCGTTGTGTGCTCGCTCTCATTGGCCCGCCTAACCAGAAAATGCCTGCGGTACACCCATTTGGATAAGAGTGCACGCAGATGCGGGCCTCGACGGCTACACATTTCCTCGGGCGGCCGCCTCCCGGCCTCCGTGGAGCGCGGGATGCACGGTCCCATCGACAAGCCTCTCCCGTTTTTACCGTGGCGTCGCGGTTCACCACGGCGGGCGGGTCGGTCTCCTCCGCATAAAAAGGGGGACCCCCGCTTTTTGTTCCACGAAATCGCACAAGCTTTTTTCGCATCCACGGTTTGCCACCGCACACCAAAATGCCGATCCGGCTGCCTACTTTAGCCAACAGGTGGAGCCAGGCGCGCCGTACTTGCGCGGCACTTCCCACGTCCACCGAAGTCGGTGCCAAGGACCACTTTCGGCGCCGGAGCCGCGTACGAGCCTACTCGAGGCGGAAGAACGAAGCCAGCAAGGGCCTGGCCGCAAGTGCGTTCAATTGTCGGGACGTCCAAGTCCCTCGTTCTTCCGTGCTTCCTCTTTCGGCAAGTCGTTGCGGCACCTTCCCAAAGCGCGCAGACCCGCTAATCGCGACGAGCGCGACGTGGCCGTGCCGCCTTTCCCTCGGCAGCAAGCAAAACGCCTGGCAACGTCGACGCTCCCCTAACCGCGATCTCGCACCGTGTTTCGTGTGGCGAATTCAAAAGCCGGCCGGCGCTGCTGCAACCATTACGGTCGGTACGCATACGCCGCGGAGGGCGGGACGGTCATCGGAGCGTGCGGTTCCTCCATCGAGTACTGCGCACCTCGGCCGTCGCATCGCCGTGCCATGACCGGCCGCGCGTCAACGCGAACCGGTGCCAGCGAGATCCCTCGCCTGCAAGAACCGACCGGCAGCCTCCGTCACCCGAGGACGCGGAGGCGCTTGCCGCGGACGGCGGGACGGTATGCACTGGTGCACAGCGGACCCGTCACATCGCCAGTTCCTTGACCGACCGCCGACGCTTGTGCCGTTCCTCTCGTACTTGGCAGTCGCCGCGCGATTGTCGGGTCTCGTTCTTGCACGCTCGAACGGTCGGGAGGGCACTCGGCTGGCGTTTCGGGAACGCGCAGCCTCGCCTTCTACCGACGTAACCACGACTCGCCGTTCGCGCTCCGCCGCTCCTGTTTACAGTACTAGGCGGTCCCGCAGCGGTCGGGTCGCGCATTTCGAGCGCTTCGAGCCACGGTGCAGTGGCGGGTCGAAAGCCGACCTATGAGTGCGTTGCGCCGTTTGTACCCGCGTCCGCCACCTGGCCGACCGTCCAAGGTCGCGGTGTTGGCGTCCGCTGGGCGCAACAATTTGTCACGGGGTGCCGCTCCACATTCAGGCAGCCCCGTGGGGAAAAGCCGACCCCGCGTCCAAACGGGGTCAGCGGCAGAAAGTGTCGGGCGCAGACGCAGCTGAGGCGCTCACCCTTCACAATCCGTTAATGATCCTTCCGCAGGTTCACCTACGGAAACCTTGTTACGACTTTTACTTCCTCTAAATGATCAAGTTTGGTCATCTTTCCAACAGACCGGCGCAACCGAAAGGCCGCGCCGGACATCGGTCCGAAGACCTCACTAAATCATTCAATCGGTAGTAGCGACGGGCGGTGTGTACAAAGGGCAGGGACGTAATCAACGCGAGCTTATGACTCGCGCTTACTGGGAATTCCTCGTTCAAGGGGAACAATTGCAAGCCCCTATCCCAATCACGAAAGAAGTTCCACGGGTTACCCAGTCTTTTCAGACAGGGATAAAGACACGCTGCTTCCTTCAGTGTAGCGCGCGTGCGGCCCCGGACATCTAAGGGCATCACAGACCTGTTATTGCTCTGTTTCGTGCGGCTAGGAGCCGCTTGTCCCTCTAAGAAGGTTGTAAGGTGCTGGGAACCCCGCACCTATTTAATAGGCTAGAGTCTCGTTCGTTATCGGAATTAACCAGACAAATCGCTCCACCAACTAAGAACGGCCATGCACCACCATCCACCGAATCAAGAAAGAGCTCTCAATCTGTCAATCCTCCCAGTGTCCGGGCCGGGTAAGTTTTCCCGTGTTGAGTCAAATTAAGCCGCAGGCTCCACTCCTGGTGGTGCCCTTCCGTCAATTCCTTTAAGTTTCAGCTTTGCAACCATACTTCCCCCGGAACCCAAATACTTTGGTTTCCCGGAAGCTGCCCGCCGAGTCATTTGAGTAACTCAGGCGGATCGCTGGTTGGCATCGTTTATGGTCAGAACTAGGGCGGTATCTGATCGCCTTCGAACCTCTGACTTTCGTTCTTGATCAATGAAAACATTCTTGGCAAATGCTTTCGCAGTAGTTCGTCTTGCGACGGTCCAAGAATTTCACCTCTAGCGCCGCAATACGAATGCCCCCGTCCGTCCCTCTTAATCATTACCTCGTATTCCAAAAACCAACAGAACAGAAACGAGGTCTTGTTCTATTATTCCATGCAAGTTTATTCAGGCGACTCGCCTGCGTTGAGCACTCTAATTTTTTCAAAGTAAAAGCACCGGCCATCTCGAGGCACACAATGAAGTGCACCAAGAAAGAACCGGCATGATGTTCAGTCCGAGCCGTCGCATCGGGTAGATGCACTACTCGTCTGGAACTGAGATCCAACTACGAGCTTTTTAACCGCAGCAGCTTTAGTATACGCTATTGGAGCTGGAATTACCGCGGCTGCTGGCACCAGACTTGCCCTCCAATTGATCCTCGTTAAAGGATTTAGAGTGTACTCATTTCAATTACGGGGCCTCAAAAGAGTCCCGTATTGTTATTTTTCGTCACTACCTCCCCGTGCCGGGAGTGGGTAATTTGCGCGCCTGCTGCCTTCCTTGGATGTGGTAGCCGTTTCTCAGGCTCCCTCTCCGGAATCGAACCCTGATTCTCCGTTACCCGTAACAACCATGGTAAGCAAGTAACCTACCATCGAAAGTTGATAAGGCAGACACTTGAAAGAAACGTCGCCGGCTCGTGGCCATGCGATCAGCACAAAGTTATCCAGAGTCACCACACAATACGGGCCGAAACCCGATCGATCTTGGTCTAATAAAAGCACCCGTTACCCAAAGGGCTCCAGGCTCACTGCATGTATTAGCTCTAGAATTGCCACAGTTATCCAAGTAGGAAGAAACGATCTAAGGAACCATAACTGATTTAATGAGCCATTCGCGGTTTCGCCTTATTTCGGCATGTACTTAGACATGCATGGCTTAATCTTTGAGACAAGCATATGATTACTGGCAGGATCAACCAGGTAATCGTTCGACTGCGCGTCCGTCCTCGCCCTCGGCGGGCCGGACGCAGTCTGTGTGCGGCGGAGGCCACCTTCAGGCGCCCCAACACGCTTATTTTGCACTCCGAGATGACGGCGTTCGAGCTCGCTACGGCACAACCTTCCCGAAAGACGAGTGGGAGCCGTGCGGCAAGAAGCACGTTCATGCTCGCTCTTTTTCGTTGCATCGACTCGGTCGCGCCGTGCGGGTTGCCCAAGCCCGCTGCACTGTCGGTGGACCGGCCGGAACTAGCAACGGAGCCGAGACTGCAAAGCCGCCAGACGACGGGTCACGCCCGCGTCTTCGGCGCTTTCGCATCTGAATCGCCCGAGGACGACACGGAACACACCTCGATATCGTGGTAAAACGGCACCGTCCGACAACCAGCCCCTAACGCATCAAGCGGATGAGGCTGCAGACGACTGCCGTGGATTCCCCTGGAGCAGACCCGAGGACACGCTTGACGAGGCCGAAGCCCGCCGCATATCAGACACCCGGTCGCTTTCGCGTACGCCGCTCACGAGAACCCCCACATAATAGCAGCGATAAGTACCCAGACCTCCTTGGGCCCTAATACGAGCGTACTCGAGAAAATTTCACCGCGGGTGTGCCCCGAAACGTGTGGCATGTTGAGCGTGCCACAAGTCTACGTCGCTCTCAAACCCGCCGAGGTCGTAGAATTTGCGACCCTACTCACGAAATTCCCACCGAGGATACGGCCGCAAACGTACCGCACCTTGGGTAGGCCACGAGTTTGTGCAACACTACGCTGACGGCACAGCACCGAGGTCGTGCGCGCACGCACGGGAAAATTCCGCCGCGGTTTCTGCCGAAAACGTGAGGCACCACGACTCTCCGCAAGTTCGCGTCGACTGCGAAAGACCGAAGTCGTGAACGACGTGTCCGCTACTCGCCGCCGACACGCTGGACACCAAACGTACAACGACTCGACGGCGTCGTAGAGGCCCACGACGCGGTTTTCCTTAACGACGTCTCGGCGTGGCACCGACAGGTTAGAACGGCCGACCAACGTTCCCTGTCCGCCGTTCGGCTCAGTCGAAGGGCTCGGCGACTTCGGCAACGCTGCGAAGCCGCACGGTGACGCACGCCATGTCCCCATTTTTTTTTTCTTTCTGCGTCTGCCGGGGTGCCCCTATAATAGCAGCGATAAGCACCCAGACCGCCGTGGGTCGCTCGCCCCGGCTGACGTGGTTTTTCGTACTCCTGCGGCGGTCGCCGTCAAGCACGTCCAAATACGCTACTTTCGTGGGCGCATTCACGCTCTTTCGCTTCGCCGGAGTGCCAGCACTCACTCTGCCAAAAACGGCGAACATCCGAGCGGCGGTTCCCACTTTTGCGTCGGCGTCGCAAACCCCGCCCCGGCAGACGAGGTTTGCCGTACTCGTGCGACGGTGGCCGGCGGGCACGTCGAAAGACGCCGATATCGTGCGCGAATTGGCGCACCTTGGCTTCACCGGAGTGCCGCCACTGACTCCTCCAAAAACGGCGAAGATCCGAGCGGCGCTTCCCACTTTCGCATCGGCGTCCCGAACTCCGCCCCGGCTGACGCGGTTTACCGTACTCGTGCGACGGTCGCCGGCGAGCACGTGGAAAGACGCCGATATCGTGCCCGAATCGGCTCCGTTCGGCTTCGCCGGAGTGCCAGCACTGGCTCGGCGAAAGACGACGAACATCCGAGCGACGGTTCTCACTATTGCGTACGCGTCGCAAACCCCGCCCCGGCAGACGCACTTTGCCGTACTCGTGCGACGGTCGCCGGCGAGCACGTAGAAAGACGCCGATATCGTGCCGGAATCGGCCCCGTTTGGCTTCGCCGGAGTGCCAGCACTCACTCGGCCACAAACGGCGAACATCCGAGCGGCGGTTCCCACTTAGCCGTCGGCGTCCCGAACTCCGCCCCGGCAGACGCGGTTGCCGAGCTCGTGCGACTAGCGACCGCGAAGCCGTCTCGCGACGCCGCTTTCGTGCGCGGCTCCCACTGCGACCTGGGTCACCCGAGGTCGACGAGCAAAAAAGAATGTCGAAAAAAATTTTTTTTTTTTTTGCGTCTGCCGGGGTGCCCCTATAATAGCAGCAATAAGCACCCAGACCGCCATGGGTCGCTCGCCCCGGCTGACGTGGTTTTTCGTTTTCCTGCGGTGGTCGTCGTCAAGCACGTCCAAACACGCCACTTTCGTGGGCGCATTCGCGCTCTTTCGCTTCGCCGGAGTGCCAGCACTCACTCTGCCAAAAACGGCGAACATCCGAGCGGCGGTTCCCACTTTTGCGTCGGCGTCGCAAACCCCGCCCCGGCAGACGAGGTTTGCCGTACTCGTGCGACGGTGGCCGGCGGGCACGTCGAAAGACGCCGATATCGTGCGCGAATTGGCGCACCTTGGCTTCACCGGAGTGCCGCCACTGACTCCTCCAAAAACGGCGAAGATCCGAGCGGCGCTTCCCACTTTCGCATCGGCGTCCCGAACTCCGCCCCGGCTGACGCGGTTTACCGTACTCGTGCGACGGTCGCCGGCGAGCACGTGGAAAGACGCCGATATCGTGCCCGAATCGGCTCCGTTCGGCTTCGCCGGATTGCCAGCACTGGCTCGGCGAAAGACGACGAACATCCGAGCGACGGTTCTCACTATTGCGTACGCGTCGCAAACCCCGCCCCGGCAGACGCACTTTGCCGTACTCGTGCGACGGTCGCCGGCGAGCACGTAGAAAGACGCCGATATCGTGCCGGAATCGGCCCCGTTTGGCTTCGCCGGAGTGCCAGCACTCACTCGGCCACAAACGGCGAACATCCGAGCGGCGGTTCCCACTTAGCCGTCGGCGTCCCGAACTCCGCCCCGGCAGACGCGGTTGCCGAGCTCGTGCGACTAGCGACCGCGAAGCCGTCTCGCGACGCCGCTTTCGTGCGCGGCTCCCACTGCGACCTGGGTCACCCGAGGTCGACGAGCAAAAAAGAATGTCGAAAAAAATTTTTTTTTTTTTTTTTGCGTCTGCCGGGGTGCCCCTATAATAGCAGCGATAAGCACCCAGACCGCCATGGGTCGCTCGCCCCGGCTGACGTGGTTTTTCGTTTTCCTGCGGTGGTCGTCGTCAAGCACGTCCAAACACGCCACTTTCGTGGGCGCATTCGCGCTCTTTCGCTTCGCCGGAGTGCCAGCACTCACTCTGCCAAAAACGGCGAACATCCTAGTGGCGGTTCCCACTTTTGCGTCGGCGTCGCCAACCCCGCCCCGGCATACGCGGTTTGCCGTACTCGTGCGGCGGTGGCCGGCGGGCACGTCAAAAGACACCGATATCGTGCGCGAGTCGATGCTTCTTGGTCTCGCAGGAGGGCCGCCACTCACTCCTGCAAAAACGGCGAAGATCCGAGCGGCGCTTCCCACTTTTTCGTCGGCGTCGCAAACCTCGCCCCGGCAGACGCGCTTTGCCGTACTCGTGCGACGGTCGCCGGCGAGCACGTCGAAATACGCCGATATCGTGCCCGAATCGGCCCCGTTTCGCTTCGCCGGAGTGCCAGCACTCGCTCGGCCAAAGACGACGAACATCCGAGCGACGGTTCCCACTATTGCGTACGCGTCGCGAACCCCGCCCCGGCAGACGCGGTTTGCCGTACTCGTGCGGCGGTGGCCGGCGGGCACGTCGAAAGACGCCGATATCGTGCACGAATTGGCGCTCCTTGGCTTCACCGGAGTGCCAGCACTCACTCGGCCAAAAACGGCGAACATCCGAGCAGCGGTACCCACTTAGCCGTCGGCATCCCGAACTCCGCGCCGGCTGACGCGGTTGCCGAGCTCGTGCGACTAGCGACCGCGAACGCGTCTCGCGACGCCGCTTTCGTGCGCGGCTCCCATTGCGACCTGGGTTACCCGAGCTCGACCAGCAAAAAAGAAGGTCGAAAATTTTTTTTTTTTTTCTGCGTCTGCCGGGGTGCCCCTATAATAGCAGCGATAAGCACCCAGACCGCCGTGTGTCGCTCGCCCCGGCTGACGTGGTTTTTCGTACTCCTGCAGCGGTCGCCGTCACGCACGTCCAAATACGCCACTTTCGTGGGCGCATTCGCGCTCTTTCGCGTCGCCGGAGTGCCAGCACTCACTCTGCCAAAAACGGCCAACATCCGAGCGGCGGTTCCCACTTTTGCGTCGGCGTCGTAAACCCCGCCCCGGCAGACGCGGTTTGCCCTACTCGTGCGACGGTCGCCGGCGAGCGCGTCGAAAGACGCCGATATCGTGCGCTAATTGGCGCTCCTTGGCTTCTCCGGAGTGCCGCCACTCACTCCTCCAAAAACGGCGAAGATCCGAGCGGCGTTCTCCACTTTCGCATCGGCGTCCCGAACTCCGCCCGGGCTGACGCGGTTTACCGTACTCGTGCGACGGTCGCCGGCGGGCACGTCGAAAGACGCCGATATCGTGCCGTAATCGGCCCCGTTTGGCTTCGCCCGTGTGCCAGCACTCACTCGGCCAAAAACGGCGAACATCCGAGCAGCGTTTCCCACTTTCGCATCGGCGTCCCGAAGCCCGCCCCGGCAGACGCGGTTTGCCCTACTCGAGCGACGGTCGCCGGCGATCACGTCGAAAGGCGCCGAATTCGTGCACGAATCGATGCTTCTTGGTCTCGCAGGAGGGCCGCCACTCACTCCTGCAAAAACGGCGAAGATCCGAGTTGCGCTTCCCACTTTTTCGTCGGCGTCCCGAACTACGCCCCGGCTGACGCGGTTTACCGTACTCGTGCGACGGTCGCCGGCGGGCACTTCAAAATACGCCGATTTCGTGGGCGCATTCACGCTGTTTCGCTTCCCCGGAGTGCCAACACTCACTCTGCCGAAAGCGGCGATCATCCGAGCGGCGGTTCCCACTTTTGCGTCGGCTTCGCAAACGGCGCCCCGGCAGACGCGCTCGTGCGACGTACTCGTGCGACGGTCGCCGGCGAGCACGTCGAAAGACGCCGATATCGTGCTCGAATCGACCCCGTTTCGCTTCGCCGGAGTGCTGCCAGTCACGGCGCAGAAAACGGCGAACAAGTGTTTTTTTTTTTTTTTTCCTAGAATTTGTGTTATAGAAGGCACATTTGATATCGGACGATAATTTTCAACTTTATCACGCGCACCGATTTTCGTGTAGAGGTTTGCAAGTTTATGGGAATTTCTCCACTTGGAATAATGCGATTTAGTAGTACTACGAGAACTTCATGGATGTACTCAAGGGTACGGGGCAAGTCAGTTACGTCAACACCTGCAGATTTTTTACACTTCAAACTGAAAATTGTTGGTTGTGAGTCCTCGTGTGATATTAAAGGCCGATTCGCTAACACATAGAACAAAGAAAGAAAGGAAGAAAAAACGCCCGCGCTCGCTCAAGAAACCTGGGTTCGCAACAAGTGGCAACAACAAGCAACCGAGCGAGTGCGCCAAAACCCGTGGCGGCCGAACAAACGCGAAGTCCCAACCGCGTCAGCCGGGGCGGCACGGGACAGGAAAAATCACTTCAGCCGGGGCGGCGGGGCACCGAATAAACCTCGTCACCTCGTCGCAGGATAAAAGAGGAAACAAAAAGTCTAAACAGCGTCTGCTGGAGCGAATGCGTAATAAAACAACAACAACAACAAAAAAAAAAACACCCGCGCTCAAGAAGTCTGCAATCACCACAAAAGGCGACTGTGACCGAGCAGCGTCAGCCGGGGCCGTGCGGAAACGGAAAAACCGCGACTACCGGGGCGTCGAGGCACCGAAAAATCCACTTCAGCCGCGGCGAAAAAAAAAAACAAAAAGAAAGACGGAGGGGGGGGGGGAACCACGTCTGCCGGGGCGAAGGAAAAAAAAAAAACGCGTCTGCCGGGGCGAGCCCGGGTGCGGCACCACCGGGAAAACTGTGGCAAACAGACATGGCGATCGAGTGAGTGGGCCGCCAGCCAGGCTCAGCCAAAAAGTGCAAAGTCCGAACTGCGTCAGCCGGGGCGGCAAAAACCACGTCAGCCGGGGCGGCGCAAAAAACCGCGTCTGCCGGGGCGGCACGAAACCGCGTCAGCCGGGGCGGCGCGAAAACTGCGTCAGCCGGGGCGAAAGAAAAAAAAAAAAAAAAACGCGTCTGCCGGGGCGAGCCCGGGTGCGGCACCACCGGGAAAACTGTGGCAAACAGACATGGCGATCGAGTGAGTGGGCCGCCAGCCAGGCACAGCCGAAAAGTGCAAAGTCCGAACCGTGTCAGCCGGGGCGGCAAAAAACCGCGTCAGCCGGGGCGGCGCAAAAAACCGCGTCTGCCGGGGCGGCACGAAACCGCGTCAGCCGGGGCGGCGCGAAAACTGCGTCAGCCGGGGCGAGCCCGGGTGCGGCACCACCGGGAAAACTGTGGCAAACAGACATGGCGATCGAGTGAGTGGGCCGCCAGCCAGGCTCAGCCAAAAAGTGCCAAGTCCGAACTGCGTCAGCCGGGGCGGCAAAAAACCGCGTCAGCCGGGGCGGCGCAAAAAACCGCGTCTGCCGGGGCGGCGCGAAAACCGCGTCTGCCGGGGCGGCGCGAAAACTGCGTCAGCCGGGGCGAAAGAAAAAAAAAACGCGTCTGCCGGGGCGAGCCCGGGTGCGGCACCACCGGGAAAACTGTGGCAAACAGACATGGCGATCGAGTGAGTGGGTCGCCAGCAAGGCTCAGCCAAAAAGTGCTAAGTCCGAACTGCGTCAGCTGGGGCGGCAAAAAACCGCGTCTGCCGGGGCGGCACGAAACCGCGTCAGCCGGGGCGGCGCGAAAACCGCGTCTGCCGGGGCGGCACGAAACCGCGTCAGCCGGGGCGGCGCGAAAACTGCGTCAGCCGGGGCGAGCCCGGGTGCGGCACCACCGGGAAAACTGTGGCAAACAGACATGGCGATCGAGTGAGTGGGCCGCCAGCCAGGCACAGCCGAAAAGTGCTAAGTCCGAACTGCGTCAGCCGGGGCGGCAAAAACCGCGTCAGCCGGGGCGGCGCGAAAACCGCGTCTGCCGGGGCGGCACGAAACCGCGTCAGCCGGGGCGGCGCGAAAACTGCGTCAGCCGGGGCGAGCCCGGGTGCGGCACCACCGGGAAAACTGTGGCTAACAGACATGGCGATCGAGTGAGTGGGCCACCAGCCAGGCTCAGCCAAAAAGTGCTAAGTCCGAACTGCGTCAGCCGGGGCGGCAAAAACCGCGTCAGCCGGGGCGGCGCAAAAAACCGCGTCTGCCGGGGCGGCACGAAACCGCGTCAGCCGGGGCGGCGCGAAAACTGCGT
>NW_027465078.1:20000-32500 GCF_043290135.1 Rhipicephalus microplus
CGCGTACGCAGCGAACCGCAAACGTCGGGCGCAGCCTCCTCACCTCCCTGCGCTTTGCGCGCGAACGTTCCCTGTTCGCGCGGCAAAGCCTGGAGGAGGCACGGCCCCGCAGCGTGTTCGAGCGCCCGGTCTACGGGACACCCTGCTTACTTCGAGGGCAACAAGCGCAACGCAAGGCTGCGATCTCGCGCACTTTGCGCACGGCTGGAGAAGCTTTGCTGGCCGGCTTTCGCTCCTCGTGTTTACCGTGCGTTAAAGTTGCGCGTCCGTGGCTCTCGCAGCTCTTGCGCGCCCGGTCGCAGAGAGGAGTACGCAACCTCGACCGCACTTTCCCTGCAGGCTTCCTTCCGACTCGAAGTCCTGCGGCGGTCTCAACGAGGTGCCACATCCTCAATGCAGTCGGTCGCCCCCGTTTCGGTTGGGCTCTGGCACGACGGTCGCCACCGTCTCGCCCTTGAGTGGCCGCTGTTGGCGCTCGCTGTGAGGTGTTCAGCGTGCTGTCCGTGTTGCCGACGCGGTCAAAACGAGTCGACGGCTCACGTTCCCTTGTGCGCCGAAGGCTCTCTTGATATGTGATCCGACCCTCAGACAGACGAAGCCAAGGGAAGACCCAAGGCCGCAATGTGCGTTCAAAGAATCAGTGCTCAGTGTGTCCTGCAATTCACACCAAGTCTCGCAGCTGGCTGCGTTCTTCATCGACCCGAGAACCGAGTGATCCACCGCTTAGAGTCGTGAAAAAGTGTTTGTTCAATTCCGTACAGTCAAAACCAAACGTTTCTGGCACTCGGCCAAACAGTGGCCAAGAAGGGCGCTTTTCAGCGCACGCTTGGACTCCAAAACTCTGCCGCGCCTTTTTCGGCTGCCGCAAATCGAGCAAACGGTGTGTTTCGGACGGCGTTTCGCTTCCGCTACTTGCGAGTGCTTTCGTGGTCCACCCCTCTATAAATACTCGGGAGGCGTCGAAGCCGGTTCTCCAAGCCGGACCCGTAGGTATCGTTGTGTGCTCGCTCTCATTGGCCCGCCTAACCAGAAAATGCCTGCGGTACACCCATTTGGATAAGAGTGCACGCAGATGCGGGCCTCGACGGCTACACATTTCCTCGGGCGGCCGCCTCCCGGCCTCCGTGGAGCGCGGGATGCACGGTCCCATCGACAAGCCTCTCCCGTTTTTACCGTGGCGTCGCGGTTCACCACGGCGGGCGGGTCGGTCTCCTCCGCATAAAAAGGGGGACCCCCGCTTTTTGTTCCACGAAATCGCACAAGCTTTTTTCGCATCCACGGTTTGCCACCGCACACCAAAATGCCGATCCGGCTGCCTACTTTAGCCAACAGGTGGAGCCAGGCGCGCCGTACTTGCGCGGCACTTCCCACGTCCACCGAAGTCGGTGCCAAGGACCACTTTCGGCGCCGGAGCCGCGTACGAGCCTACTCGAGGCGGAAGAACGAAGCCAGCAAGGGCCTGGCCGCAAGTGCGTTCAATTGTCGGGACGTCCAAGTCCCTCGTTCTTCCGTGCTTCCTCTTTCGGCAAGTCGTTGCGGCACCTTCCCAAAGCGCGCAGACCCGCTAATCGCGACGAGCGCGACGTGGCCGTGCCGCCTTTCCCTCGGCAGCAAGCAAAACGCCTGGCAACGTCGACGCTCCCCTAACCGCGATCTCGCACCGTGTTTCGTGTGGCGAATTCAAAAGCCGGCCGGCGCTGCTGCAACCATTACGGTCGGTACGCATACGCCGCGGAGGGCGGGACGGTCATCGGAGCGTGCGGTTCCTCCATCGAGTACTGCGCACCTCGGCCGTCGCATCGCCGTGCCATGACCGGCCGCGCGTCAACGCGAACCGGTGCCAGCGAGATCCCTCGCCTGCAAGAACCGACCGGCAGCCTCCGTCACCCGAGGACGCGGAGGCGCTTGCCGCGGACGGCGGGACGGTATGCACTGGTGCACAGCGGACCCGTCACATCGCCAGTTCCTTGACCGACCGCCGACGCTTGTGCCGTTCCTCTCGTACTTGGCAGTCGCCGCGCGATTGTCGGGTCTCGTTCTTGCACGCTCGAACGGTCGGGAGGGCACTCGGCTGGCGTTTCGGGAACGCGCAGCCTCGCCTTCTACCGACGTAACCACGACTCGCCGTTCGCGCTCCGCCGCTCCTGTTTACAGTACTAGGCGGTCCCGCAGCGGTCGGGTCGCGCATTTCGAGCGCTTCGAGCCACGGTGCAGTGGCGGGTCGAAAGCCGACCTATGAGTGCGTTGCGCCGTTTGTACCCGCGTCCGCCACCTGGCCGACCGTCCAAGGTCGCGGTGTTGGCGTCCGCTGGGCGCAACAATTTGTCACGGGGTGCCGCTCCACATTCAGGCAGCCCCGTGGGGAAAAGCCGACCCCGCGTCCAAACGGGGTCAGCGGCAGAAAGTGTCGGGCGCAGACGCAGCTGAGGCGCTCACCCTTCACAATCCGTTAATGATCCTTCCGCAGGTTCACCTACGGAAACCTTGTTACGACTTTTACTTCCTCTAAATGATCAAGTTTGGTCATCTTTCCAACAGACCGGCGCAACCGAAAGGCCGCGCCGGACATCGGTCCGAAGACCTCACTAAATCATTCAATCGGTAGTAGCGACGGGCGGTGTGTACAAAGGGCAGGGACGTAATCAACGCGAGCTTATGACTCGCGCTTACTGGGAATTCCTCGTTCAAGGGGAACAATTGCAAGCCCCTATCCCAATCACGAAAGAAGTTCCACGGGTTACCCAGTCTTTTCAGACAGGGATAAAGACACGCTGCTTCCTTCAGTGTAGCGCGCGTGCGGCCCCGGACATCTAAGGGCATCACAGACCTGTTATTGCTCTGTTTCGTGCGGCTAGGAGCCGCTTGTCCCTCTAAGAAGGTTGTAAGGTGCTGGGAACCCCGCACCTATTTAATAGGCTAGAGTCTCGTTCGTTATCGGAATTAACCAGACAAATCGCTCCACCAACTAAGAACGGCCATGCACCACCATCCACCGAATCAAGAAAGAGCTCTCAATCTGTCAATCCTCCCAGTGTCCGGGCCGGGTAAGTTTTCCCGTGTTGAGTCAAATTAAGCCGCAGGCTCCACTCCTGGTGGTGCCCTTCCGTCAATTCCTTTAAGTTTCAGCTTTGCAACCATACTTCCCCCGGAACCCAAATACTTTGGTTTCCCGGAAGCTGCCCGCCGAGTCATTTGAGTAACTCAGGCGGATCGCTGGTTGGCATCGTTTATGGTCAGAACTAGGGCGGTATCTGATCGCCTTCGAACCTCTGACTTTCGTTCTTGATCAATGAAAACATTCTTGGCAAATGCTTTCGCAGTAGTTCGTCTTGCGACGGTCCAAGAATTTCACCTCTAGCGCCGCAATACGAATGCCCCCGTCCGTCCCTCTTAATCATTACCTCGTATTCCAAAAACCAACAGAACAGAAACGAGGTCTTGTTCTATTATTCCATGCAAGTTTATTCAGGCGACTCGCCTGCGTTGAGCACTCTAATTTTTTCAAAGTAAAAGCACCGGCCATCTCGAGGCACACAATGAAGTGCACCAAGAAAGAACCGGCATGATGTTCAGTCCGAGCCGTCGCATCGGGTAGATGCACTACTCGTCTGGAACTGAGATCCAACTACGAGCTTTTTAACCGCAGCAGCTTTAGTATACGCTATTGGAGCTGGAATTACCGCGGCTGCTGGCACCAGACTTGCCCTCCAATTGATCCTCGTTAAAGGATTTAGAGTGTACTCATTTCAATTACGGGGCCTCAAAAGAGTCCCGTATTGTTATTTTTCGTCACTACCTCCCCGTGCCGGGAGTGGGTAATTTGCGCGCCTGCTGCCTTCCTTGGATGTGGTAGCCGTTTCTCAGGCTCCCTCTCCGGAATCGAACCCTGATTCTCCGTTACCCGTAACAACCATGGTAAGCAAGTAACCTACCATCGAAAGTTGATAAGGCAGACACTTGAAAGAAACGTCGCCGGCTCGTGGCCATGCGATCAGCACAAAGTTATCCAGAGTCACCACACAATACGGGCCGAAACCCGATCGATCTTGGTCTAATAAAAGCACCCGTTACCCAAAGGGCTCCAGGCTCACTGCATGTATTAGCTCTAGAATTGCCACAGTTATCCAAGTAGGAAGAAACGATCTAAGGAACCATAACTGATTTAATGAGCCATTCGCGGTTTCGCCTTATTTCGGCATGTACTTAGACATGCATGGCTTAATCTTTGAGACAAGCATATGATTACTGGCAGGATCAACCAGGTAATCGTTCGACTGCGCGTCCGTCCTCGCCCTCGGCGGGCCGGACGCAGTCTGTGTGCGGCGGAGGCCACCTTCAGGCGCCCCAACACGCTTATTTTGCACTCCGAGATGACGGCGTTCGAGCTCGCTACGGCACAACCTTCCCGAAAGACGAGTGGGAGCCGTGCGGCAAGAAGCACGTTCATGCTCGCTCTTTTTCGTTGCATCGACTCGGTCGCGCCGTGCGGGTTGCCCAAGCCCGCTGCACTGTCGGTGGACCGGCCGGAACTAGCAACGGAGCCGAGACTGCAAAGCCGCCAGACGACGGGTCACGCCCGCGTCTTCGGCGCTTTCGCATCTGAATCGCCCGAGGACGACACGGAACACACCTCGATATCGTGGTAAAACGGCACCGTCCGACAACCAGCCCCTAACGCATCAAGCGGATGAGGCTGCAGACGACTGCCGTGGATTCCCCTGGAGCAGACCCGAGGACACGCTTGACGAGGCCGAAGCCCGCCGCATATCAGACACCCGGTCGCTTTCGCGTACGCCGCTCACGAGAACCCCCACATAATAGCAGCGATAAGTACCCAGACCTCCTTGGGCCCTAATACGAGCGTACTCGAGAAAATTTCACCGCGGGTGTGCCCCGAAACGTGTGGCATGTTGAGCGTGCCACAAGTCTACGTCGCTCTCAAACCCGCCGAGGTCGTAGAATTTGCGACCCTACTCACGAAATTCCCACCGAGGATACGGCCGCAAACGTACCGCACCTTGGGTAGGCCACGAGTTTGTGCAACACTACGCTGACGGCACAGCACCGAGGTCGTGCGCGCACGCACGGGAAAATTCCGCCGCGGTTTCTGCCGAAAACGTGAGGCACCACGACTCTCCGCAAGTTCGCGTCGACTGCGAAAGACCGAAGTCGTGAACGACGTGTCCGCTACTCGCCGCCGACACGCTGGACACCAAACGTACAACGACTCGACGGCGTCGTAGAGGCCCACGACGCGGTTTTCCTTAACGACGTCTCGGCGTGGCACCGACAGGTTAGAACGGCCGACCAACGTTCCCTGTCCGCCGTTCGGCTCAGTCGAAGGGCTCGGCGACTTCGGCAACGCTGCGAAGCCGCACGGTGACGCACGCCATGTCCCCATTTTTTTTTTTCTTTCTGCGTCTGCCGGGGTGCCCCTATAATAGCAGCGATAAGCACCCAGACCGCCGTGGGTCGCTCGCCCCGGCTGACGTGGTTTTTCGTACTCCTGCGGCGGTCGCCGTCAAGCACGTCCAAATACGCTACTTTCGTGGGCGCATTCACGCTCTTTCGCTTCGCCGGAGTGCCAGCACTCACTCTGCCAAAAACGGCGAACATCCGAGCGGCGGTTCCCACTTTTGCGTCGGCGTCGCAAACCCCGCCCCGGCAGACGAGGTTTGCCGTACTCGTGCGACGGTGGCCGGCGGGCACGTCGAAAGACGCCGATATCGTGCGCGAATTGGCGCACCTTGGCTTCACCGGAGTGCCGCCACTGACTCCTCCAAAAACGGCGAAGATGCGAGCGGCGCTTCCCACTTTCGCATCGGCGTCCCGAACTCCGCCCCGGCTGACGCGGTTTACCGTACTCGTGCGACGGTCGCCGGCGAGCACGTGGAAAGACGCCGATATCGTGCCCGAATCGGCTCCGTTCGGCTTCGCCGGAGTGCCAGCACTGGCTCGGCGAAAGACGACGAACATCCGAGCGACGGTTCTCACTATTGCGTACGCGTCGCAAACCCCGCCCCGGCAGACGCACTTTGCCGTACTCGTGCGACGGTCGCCGGCGAGCACGTAGAAAGACGCCGATATCGTGCCGGAATCGGCCCCGTTTGGCTTCGCCGGAGTGCCAGCACTCACTCGGCCACAAACGGCGAACATCCGAGCGGCGGTTCCCACTTAGCCGTCGGCGTCCCGAACTCCGCCCCGGCAGACGCGGTTGCCGAGCTCGTGCGACTAGCGACCGCGAAGCCGTCTCGCGACGCCGCTTTCGTGCGCGGCTCCCACTGCGACCTGGGTCACCCGAGGTCGACGAGCAAAAAAGAATGTCGAAAAAAATTTTTTTTTTTTTTTGCGTCTGCCGGGGTGCCCCTATAATAGCAGCAATAAGCACCCAGACCGCCATGGGTCGCTCGCCCCGGCTGACGTGGTTTTTCGTTTTCCTGCGGTGGTCGTCGTCAAGCACGTCCAAACACGCCACTTTCGTGGGCGCATTCGCGCTCTTTCGCTTCGCCGGAGTGCCAGCACTCACTCTGCCAAAAACGGCGAACATCCGAGCGGCGGTTCCCACTTTTGCGTCGGCGTCGCAAACCCCGCCCCGGCAGACGAGGTTTGCCGTACTCGTGCGACGGTGGCCGGCGGGCACGTCGAAAGACGCCGATATCGTGCGCGAATTGGCGCACCTTGGCTTCACCGGAGTGCCGCCACTGACTCCTCCAAAAACGGCGAAGATCCGAGCGGCGCTTCCCACTTTCGCATCGGCGTCCCGAACTCCGCCCCGGCTGACGCGGTTTACCGTACTCGTGCGACGGTCGCCGGCGAGCACGTGGAAAGACGCCGATATCGTGCCCGAATCGGCTCCGTTCGGCTTCGCCGGATTGCCAGCACTGGCTCGGCGAAAGACGACGAACATCCGAGCGACGGTTCTCACTATTGCGTACGCGTCGCAAACCCCGCCCCGGCAGACGCACTTTGCCGTACTCGTGCGACGGTCGCCGGCGAGCACGTAGAAAGACGCCGATATCGTGCCGGAATCGGCCCCGTTTGGCTTCGCCGGAGTGCCAGCACTCACTCGGCCACAAACGGCGAACATCCGAGCGGCGGTTCCCACTTAGCCGTCGGCGTCCCGAACTCCGCCCCGGCAGACGCGGTTGCCGAGCTCGTGCGACTAGCGACCGCGAAGCCGTCTCGCGACGCCGCTTTCGTGCGCGGCTCCCACTGCGACCTGGGTCACCCGAGGTCGACGAGCAAAAAAGAATGTCGAAAAAAATTTTTTTTTTTTTTTTGCGTCTGCCGGGGTGCCCCTATAATAGCAGCGATAAGCACCCAGACCGCCATGGGTCGCTCGCCCCGGCTGACGTGGTTTTTCGTTTTCCTGCGGTGGTCGTCGTCAAGCACGTCCAAACACGCCACTTTCGTGGGCGCATTCGCGCTCTTTCGCTTCGCCGGAGTGCCAGCACTCACTCTGCCAAAAACGGCGAACATCCTAGTGGCGGTTCCCACTTTTGCGTCGGCGTCGCCAACCCCGCCCCGGCATACGCGGTTTGCCGTACTCGTGCGGCGGTGGCCGGCGGGCACGTCGAAAGACACCGATATCGTGCGCGAGTCGATGCTTCTTGGTCTCGCAGGAGGGCCGCCACTCACTCCTGCAAAAACGGCGAAGATCCGAGCGGCGCTTCCCACTTTTTCGTCGGCGTCGCAAACCTCGCCCCGGCAGACGCGCTTTGCCGTACTCGTGCGACGGTCGCCGGCGAGCACGTCGAAATACGCCGATATCGTGCCCGAATCGGCCCCGTTTCGCTTCGCCGGAGTGCCAGCACTCGCTCGGCCAAAGACGACGAACATCCGAGCGACGGTTCCCACTATTGCGTACGCGTCGCGAACCCCGCCCCGGCAGACGCGGTTTGCCGTACTCGTGCGGCGGTGGCCGGCGGGCACGTCGAAAGACGCCGATATCGTGCACGAATTGGCGCTCCTTGGCTTCACCGGAGTGCCAGCACTCACTCGGCCAAAAACGGCGAACATCCGAGCAGCGGTACCCACTTAGCCGTCGGCATCCCGAACTCCGCGCCGGCTGACGCGGTTGCCGAGCTCGTGCGACTAGCGACCGCGAACGCGTCTCGCGACGCCGCTTTCGTGCGCGGCTCCCATTGCGACCTGGGTTACCCGAGCTCGACCAGCAAAAAAGAAGGTCGAAAATTTTTTTTTTTTTTCTGCGTCTGCCGGGGTGCCCCTATAATAGCAGCGATAAGCACCCAGACCGCCGTGTGTCGCTCGCCCCGGCTGACGTGGTTTTTCGTACTCCTGCAGCGGTCGCCGTCACGCACGTCCAAATACGCCACTTTCGTGGGCGCATTCGCGCTCTTTCGCGTCGCCGGAGTGCCAGCACTCACTCTGCCAAAAACGGCCAACATCCGAGCGGCGGTTCCCACTTTTGCGTCGGCGTCGTAAACCCCGCCCCGGCAGACGCGGTTTGCCCTACTCGTGCGACGGTCGCCGGCGAGCGCGTCGAAAGACGCCGATATCGTGCGCTAATTGGCGCTCCTTGGCTTCTCCGGAGTGCCGCCACTCACTCCTCCAAAAACGGCGAAGATCCGAGCGGCGTTCTCCACTTTCGCATCGGCGTCCCGAACTCCGCCCGGGCTGACGCGGTTTACCGTACTCGTGCGACGGTCGCCGGCGGGCACGTCGAAAGACGCCGATATCGTGCCGTAATCGGCCCCGTTTGGCTTCGCCCGTGTGCCAGCACTCACTCGGCCAAAAACGGCGAACATCCGAGCAGCGTTTCCCACTTTCGCATCGGCGTCCCGAAGCCCGCCCCGGCAGACGCGGTTTGCCCTACTCGAGCGACGGTCGCCGGCGATCACGTCGAAAGGCGCCGAATTCGTGCACGAATCGATGCTTCTTGGTCTCGCAGGAGGGCCGCCACTCACTCCTGCAAAAACGGCGAAGATCCGAGTTGCGCTTCCCACTTTTTCGTCGGCGTCCCGAACTACGCCCCGGCTGACGCGGTTTACCGTACTCGTGCGACGGTCGCCGGCGGGCACTTCAAAATACGCCGATTTCGTGGGCGCATTCACGCTGTTTCGCTTCCCCGGAGTGCCAACACTCACTCTGCCGAAAGCGGCGATCATCCGAGCGGCGGTTCCCACTTTTGCGTCGGCTTCGCAAACGGCGCCCCGGCAGACGCGCTCGTGCGACGTACTCGTGCGACGGTCGCCGGCGAGCACGTCGAAAGACGCCGATATCGTGCTCGAATCGACCCCGTTTCGCTTCGCCGGAGTGCTGCCAGTCACGGCGCAGAAAACGGCGAACAAGTGTTTTTTTTTTTTTTTTTCCTAGAATTTGTGTTATAGAAGGCACATTTGATATCGGACGATAATTTTCAACTTTATCACGCGCACCGATTTTCGTGTAGAGGTTTGCAAGTTTATGGGAATTTCTCCACTTGGAATAATGCGATTTAGTAGTACTACGAGAACTTCATGGATGTACTCAAGGGTACGGGGCAAGTCAGTTACGTCAACACCTGCAGATTTTTTACACTTCAAACTGAAAATTGTTGGTTGTGAGTCCTCGTGTGATATTAAAGGCCGATTCGCTAACACATAGAACAAAGAAAGAAAGGAAGAAAAAACGCCCGCGCTCGCTCAAGAAACCTGGGTTCGCAACAAGTGGCAACAACAAGCAACCGAGCGAGTGCGCCAAAACCCGTGGCGGCCGAACAAACGCGAAGTCCCAACCGCGTCAGCCGGGGCGGCACGGGACAGGAAAAATCACTTCAGCCGGGGCGGCGGGGCACCGAATAAACCTCGTCACCTCGTCGCAGGATAAAAGAGGAAACAAAAAGTCTAAACAGCGTCTGCTGGAGCGAATGCGTAATAAAACAACAACAACAAAAAAAAAAAAAAAACACCCGCGCTCAAGAAGTCTGCAATCACCACAAAAGGCGACTGTGACCGAGCAGCGTCAGCCGGGGCCGTGCGGAAACGGAAAAACCGCGACTACCGGGGCGTCGAGGCACCGAAAAATCCACTTCAGCCGCGGCGAAAAAAAAAAACAAAAAGAAAGACGGAGGGGGGGGGGGGAACCACGTCTGCCGGGGCGAAGGAAAAAAAAAAAACGCGTCTGCCGGGGCGAGCCCGGGTGCGGCACCACCGGGAAAACTGTGGCAAACAGACATGGCGATCGAGTGAGTGGGCCGCCAGCCAGGCTCAGCCAAAAAGTGCAAAGTCCGAACTGCGTCAGCCGGGGCGGCAAAAACCACGTCAGCCGGGGCGGCGCAAAAAACCGCGTCTGCCGGGGCGGCACGAAACCGCGTCAGCCGGGGCGGCGCGAAAACTGCGTCAGCCGGGGCGAAAGAAAAAAAAAAAAAAAACGCGTCTGCCGGGGCGAGCCCGGGTGCGGCACCACCGGGAAAACTGTGGCAAACAGACATGGCGATCGAGTGAGTGGGCCGCCAGCCAGGCACAGCCGAAAAGTGCAAAGTCCGAACCGTGTCAGCCGGGGCGGCAAAAAACCGCGTCAGCCGGGGCGGCGCAAAAAACCGCGTCTGCCGGGGCGGCACGAAACCGCGTCAGCCGGGGCGGCGCGAAAACTGCGTCAGCCGGGGCGAGCCCGGGTGCGGCACCACCGGGAAAACTGTGGCAAACAGACATGGCGATCGAGTGAGTGGGCCGCCAGCCAGGCTCAGCCAAAAAGTGCCAAGTCCGAACTGCGTCAGCCGGGGCGGCAAAAAACCGCGTCAGCCGGGGCGGCGCAAAAAACCGCGTCTGCCGGGGCGGCGCGAAAACCGCGTCTGCCGGGGCGGCGCGAAAACTGCGTCAGCCGGGGCGAAAGAAAAAAAAAAACGCGTCTGCCGGGGCGAGCCCGGGTGCGGCACCACCGGGAAAACTGTGGCAAACAGACATGGCGATCGAGTGAGTGGGCCGCCAGCAAGGCTCAGCCAAAAAGTGCTAAGTCCGAACTGCGTCAGCTGGGGCGGCAAAAAACCGCGTCTGCCGGGGCGGCACGAAACCGCGTCAGCCGGGGCGGCGCGAAAACCGCGTCTGCCGGGGCGGCACGAAACCGCGTCAGCCGGGGCGGCGCGAAAACTGCGTCAGCCGGGGCGAGCCCGGGTGCGGCACCACCGGGAAAACTGTGGCAAACAGACATGGCGATCGAGTGAGTGGGCCGCCAGCCAGGCACAGCCGAAAAGTGCTAAGTCCGAACTGCGTCAGCCGGGGCGGCAAAAACCGCGTCAGCCGGGGCGGCGCGAAAACCGCGTCTGCCGGGGCGGCACGAAACCGCGTCAGCCGGGGCGGCGCGAAAACTGCGTCAGCCGGGGCGAGCCCGGGTGCGGCACCACCGGGAAAACTGTGGCTAACAGACATGGCGATCGAGTGAGTGGGCCACCAGCCAGGCTCAGCCAAAAAGTGCTAAGTCCGAACTGCGTCAGCCGGGGCGGCAAAAACCGCGTCAGCCGGGGCGGCGCAAAAAACCGCGTCTGCCGGGGCGGCACGAAACCGCGTCAGCCGGGGCGGCGCGAAAACTGCGTCAGCCGGGGCGAAAGAAAAAAAAAAAAACGCGTCTGCCGGGGCGAGCCCGGGTGCGGCACCACCGGGAAAACTGTGGCAAACAGACATGGCGATCGAGTGAGTGGGCCGCCAGCCAGGCACAGCCGAAAAGTGCCAAGTCCGAACTGCGTCAGCCGGGGCGGCAAAAAACCGCGTCAGCCGGGGCGGCGCAAAAAACCGCGTCTGCCGGGGCGGCACGAAACCGCGTCAGCCGGGGCGGCGCGAAAACTGCGTCAGCCGGGGCGAGCCCGGGTGCGGCACCACCGGGAAAACTGTGGCAAACAGACATGGCGATCGAGTGAGTGGGCCGCCAGCCAGGCTCAGCCAAAAAGTGCCAAGTCCGAACTGCGTCAGCCGGGGCGGCGCAAAAAACCGCGTCTGCCGGGGCGGCGCGAAAACCGCGTCTGCCGGGGCGGCGCGAAAACTGCGTCAGCCGGGGCGAAAGAAAAAAAAAACGCGTCTGCCGGGGCGAGCCCGGGTGCGGCACCACCGGGAAAACTGTGGCAAACAGACATGGCGATCGAGTGAGTGGGCCGCCAGCAAGGCTCAGCCAAAAAGTGCCAAGTCCGAACTGCGTCAGCCGGGGCGGCAAAAAACCGCGTCTGCCGGGGCGGCACGAAACCGCGTCAGCCGGGGCGGCGCGAAAACCGCGTCTGCCGGGGCGGCACGAAACCGCGTCAGCCGGGGCGAGCCCGGGTGCGGCACCACCGGGAAAACTGTGGCAAACAGACATGGCGATCGAGTGAGTGGGCCGCCAGCCAGGCACAGCCGAAAAGTGCTAAGTCCGAACTGCGTCAGCCGGGGCGGCAAAAACCGCGTCAGCCGGGGCGGCGCAAAAACCGCGTCTGCCGGGGCGAATGCAAAAAAAACAAAGAAAAAAGCCCGCGCTTAATCAAAAGAAAACAAAGAAAAAAGCTTGCGCTTAATCAAAAGAAAACAAACAAAAAAAGT
>NW_027465078.1:37500-52500 GCF_043290135.1 Rhipicephalus microplus
TCGCCGCAAACCACGATAGCGCCTCCGCGGGAGAATAGCCCCGCTCGCAGAGGCTTCTCGCCGGCCAACCCGCCGCCGCGGGACCAACCCGGACAGCAAAGTCAAAGTCAAAGTCAAAGTTTATTTCACCAGAGAAATTCTGGATGGGCTTCAGGGATAAAAGCTGCTCGAGGCAGCTTGACTTGGTCCCTGAAGACCCTTTACAATTGGCAGCATACGACGTTAACAGTACAAAATGGGCTTGTAAGATCATACGTAAATATACATGAGTAATATTGTAAAAATTGCAGTTTGAATTACATCAAGCAATAACAATAGCATACAGAGAGTCAAAATGAGATTATGCATTTAAACGTTTAGTACAGCATAAACAACTTTGTAATACAGAAAGGTACAGAAAGTATAGAAATTTTACGGAATAGCAATATCGCGTAATGATCAAACACAGAATATTGAAAATAGAAGAATGCGGTATGACAAGATAAGCTAAAGTTTGCATAGTCAAGACATATCAATGCGAGGGCTACAACATAGACGTAAAAAATTCACGCAACTGCCGGTGTGTAGCAGTAGTAAGTTCGGTATATTCATTTAGGATAGATGGCAAATTATAGTGCAATGCTTGTAAGTTGTATGTTGTTCGGTAATGAGGAACAAACCACGCTAAAGTATGTCTCGTACTTATGGTAGTGTCATTAAGTTTTAGGTGGGATATAGTTTCCAGGAATTTTTTATAAGTGTCGGAAAAGTAGAAAGCTTGTAAGACCCGAAATTTGTATAAGTGCTGAACCCGCATGACAGTGTATTCTTGAAAGACTGTTCTAGTTGAGGCCAGGTAGGGAATATCTGCAATATGTCGGAGAATCTTCTTTTGCAGAAGCAAGATTTTATTTAGGTTCTGTTTAGTTGTGGTGATCCAAACCAGGTTGCAGTAGTTGAGGTGGGATGCGAAGAGCGCGTAGTATATTTGAAGCTTTACCTTTGTCGGGAGCAAGCGTTGACATCGTGATAATGCTCCAGTAGTTGATGACAGTCTCCTACATAGCTCTTCTACATGCGAGTTCCAACTAAGGTGAGAGGAAAAAGTAACTCCGAGTATCTTGTGTTCGTCTACCACAGCAATGTTTTGACCTTCATATGAAATTGGGTTTAATAGTTGAACTGTTTTGCTTCTTGCATGAAATATAACAATTTTATATAACAAGCAGGAGACGACAAGCTTGCCCAGCGGGTTCTCCGCTCCGTTTCCGGAGGGCGTCATCGTTCGGGCCTCCCGACAACCGGGAGAAGCCCATGGGGCCTGGACGGGGTGACGAACTTTTCGTGCACGGCGTGGTATAACTCCCGCGTGCCGTCTCCGAAGAGACGGGCAGGTCACCTCCACTGCCGGACTCAAAGTCGTGCTTGTTCCCTTTGACCCGCGTCCGTCGCGGCGTCCTACCGGCGGTGGGAAGTGCGCACCCCGGAGACCGCGTCTGCGTGCCAGCAGCCGGAACAGTCCCCCGAAGGGGACCGTTTACCTGACGCCGCCGGCTCCGCGATCGTCCGGAGACTGAATCCCACCGCTTTCGAGCTTCGAGGGCCCACCCGTTTTACTCTAAGCGGTTTCACGTACTCTTGAACTCTCTCTTCAAAGTTCTTTTCAACTTTCCCTCACGGTACTTGTGAACTATCGGTCTCTCGGTCGTATTTAGCCTTAGATGGAGTTTACCACCCACTTAGGGCTGCACTCTCAAGCAACCCGACTCACGGGAGGCTCCATCCCGGGCGCGCAACGGCGGAGACGGGCCTGGCACCCACTCTGGGACAAGCCCCTGTCAGGGGGACTTGCACCGTCGCAAACACCCGAGAACGTCGCCTCCCATACACCACATTTCCCGACCGCCTGCAAGGACGGGGGATTCGGTGCTGGGCTCGGTCCCGTTTCGCTCGCAGCTACTCGGGGAATCCCTGTTGGTTTCTTTTCCTCCGCTTAGTGATATGCTTAAATTCAGCGGGTTGTCTCGCCTGATCTGAGGTCGACAGCGGATACATTCGCTTCCATCAACTTCCTGCACGACCGCGTGCGCTCGCCCTACCAAGTGCGCCCGCAACCCTGTACAGGGCCACTTCTTCACAAGGCTGGCAATCGGCTTCCCCGCTGCACGCGTGCGGCGCACAACCGGTGTGACGTGGAAGTGACGGGACACGTTCGTAAACCCATCGCGAACCGAGTACGACGCCCTACCAAGTGCGCCCGCAACCCTGTACAGGGTCACATCTTCACAAGGCTGGCAAGCGGCATTCCGCTGCGCGCGTGCGTCGTCCGAGCAGTTGCGTGATAAACGACCGTGTCGAAAGCCCAAACACCGCCGAGGCCAGTCGCCGCCGCCGCAAGGGCAGCCACGCAGCCTGGCGAGAGGCATCGTCTCGTGTAGCGTCGCCCCCGCCCCAACTGGAGTGGCCCAGTTTTTTGAACGGGACGGGAACTGCGAAGCACTTAGACCGACGGCGGACTACGACGAGAACGCCTTAAGCTTCGCCAACGTTTCGCCAACTCGTGCGGGAGACTTTTTCCGCTTCGCGGCAAGTCGTCGCGCCGTGCTCTCCGCATCAACCGCGTACGCAGCGAACCGCAAACGTCGGGCGCAGCCTCCTCACCTCCCTGCGCTTTGCGCGCGAACGTTCCCTGTTCGCGCGGCAAAGCCTGGAGGAGGCACGGCCCCGCAGCGTGTTCGAGCGCCCGGTCTACGGGACACCCTGCTTACTTCGAGGGCAACAAGCGCAACGCAAGGCTGCGATCTCGCGCACTTTGCGCACGGCTGGAGAAGCTTTGCTGGCCGGCTTTCGCTCCTCGTGTTTACCGTGCGTTAAAGTTGCGCGTCCGTGGCTCTCGCAGCTCTTGCGCGCCCGGTCGCAGAGAGGAGTACGCAACCTCGACCGCACTTTCCCTGCAGGCTTCCTTCCGACTCGAAGTCCTGCGGCGGTCTCAACGAGGTGCCACATCCTCAATGCAGTCGGTCGCCCCCGTTTCGGTTGGGCTCTGGCACGACGGTCGCCACCGTCTCGCCCTTGAGTGGCCGCTGTTGGCGCTCGCTGTGAGGTGTTCAGCGTGCTGTCCGTGTTGCCGACGCGGTCAAAACGAGTCGACGGCTCACGTTCCCTTGTGCGCCGAAGGCTCTCTTGATATGTGATCCGACCCTCAGACAGACGAAGCCAAGGGAAGACCCAAGGCCGCAATGTGCGTTCAAAGAATCAGTGCTCAGTGTGTCCTGCAATTCACACCAAGTCTCGCAGCTGGCTGCGTTCTTCATCGACCCGAGAACCGAGTGATCCACCGCTTAGAGTCGTGAAAAAGTGTTTGTTCAATTCCGTACAGTCAAAACCAAACGTTTCTGGCACTCGGCCAAACAGTGGCCAAGAAGGGCGCTTTTCAGCGCACGCTTGGACTCCAAAACTCTGCCGCGCCTTTTTCGGCTGCCGCAAATCGAGCAAACGGTGTGTTTCGGACGGCGTTTCGCTTCCGCTACTTGCGAGTGCTTTCGTGGTCCACCCCTCTATAAATACTCGGGAGGCGTCGAAGCCGGTTCTCCAAGCCGGACCCGTAGGTATCGTTGTGTGCTCGCTCTCATTGGCCCGCCTAACCAGAAAATGCCTGCGGTACACCCATTTGGATAAGAGTGCACGCAGATGCGGGCCTCGACGGCTACACATTTCCTCGGGCGGCCGCCTCCCGGCCTCCGTGGAGCGCGGGATGCACGGTCCCATCGACAAGCCTCTCCCGTTTTTACCGTGGCGTCGCGGTTCACCACGGCGGGCGGGTCGGTCTCCTCCGCATAAAAAGGGGGACCCCCGCTTTTTGTTCCACGAAATCGCACAAGCTTTTTTCGCATCCACGGTTTGCCACCGCACACCAAAATGCCGATCCGGCTGCCTACTTTAGCCAACAGGTGGAGCCAGGCGCGCCGTACTTGCGCGGCACTTCCCACGTCCACCGAAGTCGGTGCCAAGGACCACTTTCGGCGCCGGAGCCGCGTACGAGCCTACTCGAGGCGGAAGAACGAAGCCAGCAAGGGCCTGGCCGCAAGTGCGTTCAATTGTCGGGACGTCCAAGTCCCTCGTTCTTCCGTGCTTCCTCTTTCGGCAAGTCGTTGCGGCACCTTCCCAAAGCGCGCAGACCCGCTAATCGCGACGAGCGCGACGTGGCCGTGCCGCCTTTCCCTCGGCAGCAAGCAAAACGCCTGGCAACGTCGACGCTCCCCTAACCGCGATCTCGCACCGTGTTTCGTGTGGCGAATTCAAAAGCCGGCCGGCGCTGCTGCAACCATTACGGTCGGTACGCATACGCCGCGGAGGGCGGGACGGTCATCGGAGCGTGCGGTTCCTCCATCGAGTACTGCGCACCTCGGCCGTCGCATCGCCGTGCCATGACCGGCCGCGCGTCAACGCGAACCGGTGCCAGCGAGATCCCTCGCCTGCAAGAACCGACCGGCAGCCTCCGTCACCCGAGGACGCGGAGGCGCTTGCCGCGGACGGCGGGACGGTATGCACTGGTGCACAGCGGACCCGTCACATCGCCAGTTCCTTGACCGACCGCCGACGCTTGTGCCGTTCCTCTCGTACTTGGCAGTCGCCGCGCGATTGTCGGGTCTCGTTCTTGCACGCTCGAACGGTCGGGAGGGCACTCGGCTGGCGTTTCGGGAACGCGCAGCCTCGCCTTCTACCGACGTAACCACGACTCGCCGTTCGCGCTCCGCCGCTCCTGTTTACAGTACTAGGCGGTCCCGCAGCGGTCGGGTCGCGCATTTCGAGCGCTTCGAGCCACGGTGCAGTGGCGGGTCGAAAGCCGACCTATGAGTGCGTTGCGCCGTTTGTACCCGCGTCCGCCACCTGGCCGACCGTCCAAGGTCGCGGTGTTGGCGTCCGCTGGGCGCAACAATTTGTCACGGGGTGCCGCTCCACATTCAGGCAGCCCCGTGGGGAAAAGCCGACCCCGCGTCCAAACGGGGTCAGCGGCAGAAAGTGTCGGGCGCAGACGCAGCTGAGGCGCTCACCCTTCACAATCCGTTAATGATCCTTCCGCAGGTTCACCTACGGAAACCTTGTTACGACTTTTACTTCCTCTAAATGATCAAGTTTGGTCATCTTTCCAACAGACCGGCGCAACCGAAAGGCCGCGCCGGACATCGGTCCGAAGACCTCACTAAATCATTCAATCGGTAGTAGCGACGGGCGGTGTGTACAAAGGGCAGGGACGTAATCAACGCGAGCTTATGACTCGCGCTTACTGGGAATTCCTCGTTCAAGGGGAACAATTGCAAGCCCCTATCCCAATCACGAAAGAAGTTCCACGGGTTACCCAGTCTTTTCAGACAGGGATAAAGACACGCTGCTTCCTTCAGTGTAGCGCGCGTGCGGCCCCGGACATCTAAGGGCATCACAGACCTGTTATTGCTCTGTTTCGTGCGGCTAGGAGCCGCTTGTCCCTCTAAGAAGGTTGTAAGGTGCTGGGAACCCCGCACCTATTTAATAGGCTAGAGTCTCGTTCGTTATCGGAATTAACCAGACAAATCGCTCCACCAACTAAGAACGGCCATGCACCACCATCCACCGAATCAAGAAAGAGCTCTCAATCTGTCAATCCTCCCAGTGTCCGGGCCGGGTAAGTTTTCCCGTGTTGAGTCAAATTAAGCCGCAGGCTCCACTCCTGGTGGTGCCCTTCCGTCAATTCCTTTAAGTTTCAGCTTTGCAACCATACTTCCCCCGGAACCCAAATACTTTGGTTTCCCGGAAGCTGCCCGCCGAGTCATTTGAGTAACTCAGGCGGATCGCTGGTTGGCATCGTTTATGGTCAGAACTAGGGCGGTATCTGATCGCCTTCGAACCTCTGACTTTCGTTCTTGATCAATGAAAACATTCTTGGCAAATGCTTTCGCAGTAGTTCGTCTTGCGACGGTCCAAGAATTTCACCTCTAGCGCCGCAATACGAATGCCCCCGTCCGTCCCTCTTAATCATTACCTCGTATTCCAAAAACCAACAGAACAGAAACGAGGTCTTGTTCTATTATTCCATGCAAGTTTATTCAGGCGACTCGCCTGCGTTGAGCACTCTAATTTTTTCAAAGTAAAAGCACCGGCCATCTCGAGGCACACAATGAAGTGCACCAAGAAAGAACCGGCATGATGTTCAGTCCGAGCCGTCGCATCGGGTAGATGCACTACTCGTCTGGAACTGAGATCCAACTACGAGCTTTTTAACCGCAGCAGCTTTAGTATACGCTATTGGAGCTGGAATTACCGCGGCTGCTGGCACCAGACTTGCCCTCCAATTGATCCTCGTTAAAGGATTTAGAGTGTACTCATTTCAATTACGGGGCCTCAAAAGAGTCCCGTATTGTTATTTTTCGTCACTACCTCCCCGTGCCGGGAGTGGGTAATTTGCGCGCCTGCTGCCTTCCTTGGATGTGGTAGCCGTTTCTCAGGCTTCCTCTCCGGAATCGAACCCTGATTCTCCGTTACCCGTAACAACCATGGTAAGCAAGTAACCTACCATCGAAAGTTGATAAGGCAGACACTTGAAAGAAACGTCGCCGGCTCGTGGCCATGCGATCAGCACAAAGTTATCCAGAGTCACCACACAATACGGGCCGAAACCCGATCGATCTTGGTCTAATAAAAGCACCCGTTACCCAAAGGGCTCCAGGCTCACTGCATGTATTAGCTCTAGAATTGCCACAGTTATCCAAGTAGGAAGAAACGATCTAAGGAACCATAACTGATTTAATGAGCCATTCGCGGTTTCGCCTTATTTCGGCATGTACTTAGACATGCATGGCTTAATCTTTGAGACAAGCATATGATTACTGGCAGGATCAACCAGGTAATCGTTCGACTGCGCGTCCGTCCTCGCCCTCGGCGGGCCGGACGCAGTCTGTGTGCGGCGGAGGCCACCTTCAGGCGCCCCAACACGCTTATTTTGCACTCCGAGATGACGGCGTTCGAGCTCGCTACGGCACAACCTTCCCGAAAGACGAGTGGGAGCCGTGCGGCAAGAAGCACGTTCATGCTCGCTCTTTTTCGTTGCATCGACTCGGTCGCGCCGTGCGGGTTGCCCAAGCCCGCTGCACTGTCGGTGGACCGGCCGGAACTAGCAACGGAGCCGAGACTGCAAAGCCGCCAGACGACGGGTCACGCCCGCGTCTTCGGCGCTTTCGCATCTGAATCGCCCGAGGACGACACGGAACACACCTCGATATCGTGGTAAAACGGCACCGTCCGACAACCAGCCCCTAACGCATCAAGCGGATGAGGCTGCAGACGACTGCCGTGGATTCCCCTGGAGCAGACCCGAGGACACGCTTGACGAGGCCGAAGCCCGCCGCATATCAGACACCCGGTCGCTTTCGCGTACGCCGCTCACGAGAACCCCCACATAATAGCAGCGATAAGTACCCAGACCTCCTTGGGCCCTAATACGAGCGTACTCGAGAAAATTTCACCGCGGGTGTGCCCCGAAACGTGTGGCATGTTGAGCGTGCCACAAGTCTACGTCGCTCTCAAACCCGCCGAGGTCGTAGAATTTGCGACCCTACTCACGAAATTCCCACCGAGGATACGGCCGCAAACGTACCGCACCTTGGGTAGGCCACGAGTTTGTGCAACACTACGCTGACGGCACAGCACCGAGGTCGTGCGCGCACGCACGGGAAAATTCCGCCGCGGTTTCTGCCGAAAACGTGAGGCACCACGACTCTCCGCAAGTTCGCGTCGACTGCGAAAGACCGAAGTCGTGAACGACGTGTCCGCTACTCGCCGCCGACACGCTGGACACCAAACGTACAACGACTCGACGGCGTCGTAGAGGCCCACGACGCGGTTTTCCTTAACGACGTCTCGGCGTGGCACCGACAGGTTAGAACGGCCGACCAACGTTCCCTGTCCGCCGTTCGGCTCAGTCGAAGGGCTCGGCGACTTCGGCAACGCTGCGAAGCCGCACGGTGACGCACGCCATGTCCCCATTTTTTTTTTTTTTCTGCGTCTGCCGGGGTGCCCCTATAATAGCAGCGATAAGCACCCAGACCGCCGTGGGTCGCTCGCCCCGGCTGACGTGGTTTTTCGTACTCCTGCGGCGGTCGCCGTCAAGCACGTCCAAATACGCTACTTTCGTGGGCGCATTCACGCTCTTTCGCTTCGCCGGAGTGCCAGCACTCACTCTGCCAAAAACGGCGAACATCCGAGCGGCGGTTCCCACTTTTGCGTCGGCGTCGCAAACCCCGCCCCGGCAGACGAGGTTTGCCGTACTCGTGCGACGGTGGCCGGCGGGCACGTCGAAAGACGCCGATATCGTGCGCGAATTGGCGCACCTTGGCTTCACCGGAGTGCCGCCACTGACTCCTCCAAAAACGGCGAAGATCCGAGCGGCGCTTCCCACTTTCGCATCGGCGTCCCGAACTCCGCCCCGGCTGACGCGGTTTACCGTACTCGTGCGACGGTCGCCGGCGAGCACGTGGAAAGACGCCGATATCGTGCCCGAATCGGCTCCGTTCGGCTTCGCCGGAGTGCCAGCACTGGCTCGGCGAAAGACGACGAACATCCGAGCGACGGTTCTCACTATTGCGTACGCGTCGCAAACCCCGCCCCGGCAGACGCACTTTGCCGTACTCGTGCGACGGTCGCCGGCGAGCACGTAGAAAGACGCCGATATCGTGCCGGAATCGGCCCCGTTTGGCTTCGCCGGAGTGCCAGCACTCACTCGGCCACAAACGGCGAACATCCGAGCGGCGGTTCCCACTTAGCCGTCGGCGTCCCGAACTCCGCCCCGGCAGACGCGGTTGCCGAGCTCGTGCGACTAGCGACCGCGAAGCCGTCTCGCGACGCCGCTTTCGTGCGCGGCTCCCACTGCGACCTGGGTCACCCGAGGTCGACGAGCAAAAAAGAATGTCGAAAAAAATTTTTTTTTTTTTGCGTCTGCCGGGGTGCCCCTATAATAGCAGCGATAAGCACCCAGACCGCCATGGGTCGCTCGCCCCGGCTGACGTGGTTTTTCGTTTTCCTGCGGTGGTCGTCGTCAAGCACGTCCAAACACGCCACTTTCGTGGGCGCATTCGCGCTCTTTCGCTTCGCCGGAGTGCCAGCACTCACTCTGCCAAAAACGGCGAACATCCGAGCGGCGGTTCCCACTTTTGCGTCGGCGTCGCAAACCCCGCCCCGGCAGACGAGGTTTGCCGTACTCGTGCGACGGTGGCCGGCGGGCACGTCGAAAGACGCCGATATCGTGCGCGAATTGGCGCACCTTGGCTTCACCGGAGTGCCGCCACTGACTCCTCCAAAAACGGCGAAGATCCGAGCGGCGCTTCCCACTTTCGCATCGGCGTCCCGAACTCCGCCCCGGCTGACGCGGTTTACCGTACTCGTGCGACGGTCGCCGGCGAGCACGTGGAAAGACGCCGATATCGTGCCCGAATCGGCTCCGTTCGGCTTCGCCGGATTGCCAGCACTGGCTCGGCGAAAGACGACGAACATCCGAGCGACGGTTCTCACTATTGCGTACGCGTCGCAAACCCCGCCCCGGCAGACGCACTTTGCCGTACTCGTGCGACGGTCGCCGGCGAGCACGTAGAAAGACGCCGATATCGTGCCGGAATCGGCCCCGTTTGGCTTCGCCGGAGTGCCAGCACTCACTCGGCCACAAACGGCGAACATCCGAGCGGCGGTTCCCACTTAGCCGTCGGCGTCCCGAACTCCGCCCCGGCAGACGCGGTTGCCGAGCTCGTGCGACTAGCGACCGCGAAGCCGTCTCGCGACGCCGCTTTCGTGCGCGGCTCCCACTGCGACCTGGGTCACCCGAGGTCGACGAGCAAAAAAGAATGTCGAAAAAAATTTTTTTTTTTTTTTTTGCGTCTGCCGGGGTGCCCCTATAATAGCAGCGATAAGCACCCAGACCGCCATGGGTCGCTCGCCCCGGCTGACGTGGTTTTTCGTTTTCCTGCGGTGGTCGTCGTCAAGCACGTCCAAACACGCCACTTTCGTGGGCGCATTCGCGCTCTTTCGCTTCGCCGGAGTGCCAGCACTCACTCTGCCAAAAACGGCGAACATCCTAGTGGCGGTTCCCACTTTTGCGTCGGCGTCGCCAACCCCGCCCCGGCATACGCGGTTTGCCGTACTCGTGCGGCGGTGGCCGGCGGGCACGTCGAAAGACACCGATATCGTGCGCGAGTCGATGCTTCTTGGTCTCGCAGGAGGGCCGCCACTCACTCCTGCAAAAACGGCGAAGATCCGAGCGGCGCTTCCCACTTTTTCGTCGGCGTCGCAAACCTCGCCCCGGCAGACGCGCTTTGCCGTACTCGTGCGACGGTCGCCGGCGAGCACGTCGAAATACGCCGATATCGTGCCCGAATCGGCCCCGTTTCGCTTCGCCGGAGTGCCAGCACTCGCTCGGCCAAAGACGACGAACATCCGAGCGACGGTTCCCACTATTGCGTACGCGTCGCGAACCCCGCCCCGGCAGACGCGGTTTGCCGTACTCGTGCGGCGGTGGCCGGCGGGCACGTCGAAAGACGCCGATATCGTGCACGAATTGGCGCTCCTTGGCTTCACCGGAGTGCCAGCACTCACTCGGCCAAAAACGGCGAACATCCGAGCAGCGGTACCCACTTAGCCGTCGGCATCCCGAACTCCGCGCCGGCTGACGCGGTTGCCGAGCTCGTGCGACTAGCGACCGCGAACGCGTCTCGCGACGCCGCTTTCGTGCGCGGCTCCCATTGCGACCTGGGTTACCCGAGCTCGACCAGCAAAAAAGAAGGTCGAAAATTTTTTTTTTTTTTTCTGCGTCTGCCGGGGTGCCCCTATAATAGCAGCGATAAGCACCCAGACCGCCGTGTGTCGCTCGCCCCGGCTGACGTGGTTTTTCGTACTCCTGCAGCGGTCGCCGTCACGCACGTCCAAATACGCCACTTTCGTGGGCGCATTCGCGCTCTTTCGCGTCGCCGGAGTGCCAGCACTCACTCTGCCAAAAACGGCCAACATCCGAGCGGCGGTTCCCACTTTTGCGTCGGCGTCGTAAACCCCGCCCCGGCAGACGCGGTTTGCCCTACTCGTGCGACGGTCGCCGGCGAGCGCGTCGAAAGACGCCGATATCGTGCGCTAATTGGCGCTCCTTGGCTTCTCCGGAGTGCCGCCACTCACTCCTCCAAAAACGGCGAAGATCCGAGCGGCGTTCTCCACTTTCGCATCGGCGTCCCGAACTCCGCCCGGGCTGACGCGGTTTACCGTACTCGTGCGACGGTCGCCGGCGGGCACGTCGAAAGACGCCGATATCGTGCCGTAATCGGCCCCGTTTGGCTTCGCCCGTGTGCCAGCACTCACTCGGCCAAAAACGGCGAACATCCGAGCAGCGTTTCCCACTTTCGCATCGGCGTCCCGAAGCCCGCCCCGGCAGACGCGGTTTGCCCTACTCGAGCGACGGTCGCCGGCGATCACGTCGAAAGGCGCCGAATTCGTGCACGAATCGATGCTTCTTGGTCTCGCAGGAGGGCCGCCACTCACTCCTGCAAAAACGGCGAAGATCCGAGTTGCGCTTCCCACTTTTTCGTCGGCGTCCCGAACTACGCCCCGGCTGACGCGGTTTACCGTACTCGTGCGACGGTCGCCGGCGGGCACTTCAAAATACGCCGATTTCGTGGGCGCATTCACGCTGTTTCGCTTCCCCGGAGTGCCAACACTCACTCTGCCGAAAGCGGCGATCATCCGAGCGGCGGTTCCCACTTTTGCGTCGGCTTCGCAAACGGCGCCCCGGCAGACGCGCTCGTGCGACGTACTCGTGCGACGGTCGCCGGCGAGCACGTCGAAAGACGCCGATATCGTGCTCGAATCGACCCCGTTTCGCTTCGCCGGAGTGCTGCCAGTCACGGCGCAGAAAACGGCGAACAAGTGTTTTTTTTTTTTTTTTTCCTAGAATTTGTGTTATAGAAGGCACATTTGATATCGGACGATAATTTTCAACTTTATCACGCGCACCGATTTTCGTGTAGAGGTTTGCAAGTTTATGGGAATTTCTCCACTTGGAATAATGCGATTTAGTAGTACTACGAGAACTTCATGGATGTACTCAAGGGTACGGGGCAAGTCAGTTACGTCAACACCTGCAGATTTTTTACACTTCAAACTGAAAATTGTTGGTTGTGAGTCCTCGTGTGATATTAAAGGCCGATTCGCTAACACATAGAACAAAGAAAGAAAGGAAGAAAAAACGCCCGCGCTCGCTCAAGAAACCTGGGTTCGCAACAAGTGGCAACAACAAGCAACCGAGCGAGTGCGCCAAAACCCGTGGCGGCCGAACAAACGCGAAGTCCCAACCGCGTCAGCCGGGGCGGCACGGGACAGGAAAAATCACTTCAGCCGGGGCGGCGGGGCACCGAATAAACCTCGTCACCTCGTCGCAGGATAAAAGAGGAAACAAAAAGTCTAAACAGCGTCTGCTGGAGCGAATGCGTAATAAAACAACAACAACAACAAAAAAAAAAAAACACCCGCGCTCAAGAAGTCTGCAATCACCACAAAAGGCGACTGTGACCGAGCAGCGTCAGCCGGGGCCGTGCGGAAACGGAAAAACCGCGACTACCGGGGCGTCGAGGCACCGAAAAATCCACTTCAGCCGCGGCGAAAAAAAAAAACAAAAAGAAAGACGGAGGGGGGGGGGGGAACCACGTCTGCCGGGGCGAAGGAAAAAAAAAACGCGTCTGCCGGGGCGAGCCCGGGTGCGGCACCACCGGGAAAACTGTGGCAAACAGACATGGCGATCGAGTGAGTGGGCCGCCAGCCAGGCTCAGCCAAAAAGTGCAAAGTCCGAACTGCGTCAGCCGGGGCGGCAAAAACCACGTCAGCCGGGGCGGCGCAAAAAACCGCGTCTGCCGGGGCGGCACGAAACCGCGTCAGCCGGGGCGGCGCGAAAACTGCGTCAGCCGGGGCGAAAGAAAAAAAAAAAAAAACGCGTCTGCCGGGGCGAGCCCGGGTGCGGCACCACCGGGAAAACTGTGGCAAACAGACATGGCGATCGAGTGAGTGGGCCGCCAGCCAGGCACAGCCGAAAAGTGCAAAGTCCGAACCGTGTCAGCCGGGGCAGCAAAAAACCGCGTCAGCCGGGGCGGCGCAAAAAACCGCGTCTGCCGGGGCGGCACGAAACCGCGTCAGCCGGGGCGGCGCGAAAACTGCGTCAGCCGGGGCGAGCCCGGGTGCGGCACCACCGGGAAAACTGTGGCAAACAGACATGGCGATCGAGTGAGTGGGCCGCCAGCCAGGCTCAGCCAAAAAGTGCCAAGTCCGAACTGCGTCAGCCGGGGCGGCAAAAAACCGCGTCAGCCGGGGCGGCGCAAAAAACCGCGTCTGCCGGGGCGGCGCGAAAACCGCGTCTGCCGGGGCGGCGCGAAAACTGCGTCAGCCGGGGCGAAAGAAAAAAAAAAACGCGTCTGCCGGGGCGAGCCCGGGTGCGGCACCACCGGGAAAACTGTGGCAAACAGACATGGCGATCGAGTGAGTGGGCCGCCAGCAAGGCTCAGCCAAAAAGTGCTAAGTCCGAACTGCGTCAGCTGGGGCGGCAAAAAACCGCGTCTGCCGGGGCGGCACGAAACCGCGTCAGCCGGGGCGGCGCGAAAACCGCGTCTGCCGGGGCGGCACGAAACCGCGTCAGCCGGGGCGGCGCGAAAACTGCGTCAGCCGGGGCGAGCCCGGGTGCGGCACCACCGGGAAAACTGTGGCAAACAGACATGGCGATCGAGTGAGTGGGCCGCCAGCCAGGCACAGCCGAAAAGTGCTAAGTCCGAACTGCGTCAGCCGGGGCGGCAAAAACCGCGTCAGCCGGGGCGGCGCGAAAACCGCGTCTGCCGGGGCGGCACGAAACCGCGTCAGCCGGGGCGGCGCGAAAACTGCGTCAGCCGGGGCGAGCCCGGGTGCGGCACCACCGGGAAAACTGTGGCTAACAGACATGGCGATCGAGTGAGTGGGCCACCAGCCAGGCTCAGCCAAAAAGTGCTAAGTCCGAACTGCGTCAGCCGGGGCGGCAAAAACCGCGTCAGCCGGGGCGGCGCAAAAAACCGCGTCTGCCGGGGCGGCACGAAACCGCGTCAGCCGGGGCGGCGCGAAAACTGCGTCAGCCGGGGCGAAAGAAAAAAAAAAAACGCGTCTGCCGGGGCGAGCCCGGGTGCGGCACCACCGGGAAAACTGTGGCAAACAGACATGGCGATCGAGTGAGTGGGCCGCCAGCCAGGCACAGCCGAAAAGTGCCAAGTCCGAACTGCGTCAGCCGGGGCGGCAAAAAACCGCGTCAGCCGGGGCGGCGCAAAAAACCGCGTCTGCCGGGGCGGCACGAAACCGCGTCAGCCGGGGCGGCGCGAAAACTGCGTCAGCCGGGGCGAGCCCGGGTGCGGCACCACCGGGAAAACTGTGGCAAACAGACATGGCGATCGAGTGAGTGGGCCGCCAGCCAGGCTCAGCCAAAAAGTGCCAAGTCCGAACTGCGTCAGCCGGGGCGGCGCAAAAAACCGCGTCTGCCGGGGCGGCGCGAAAACCGCGTCTGCCGGGGCGGCGCGAAAACTGCGTCAGCCGGGGCGAAAGAAAAAAAAAACGCGTCTGCCGGGGCGAGCCCGGGTGCGGCACCACCGGGAAAACTGTGGCAAACAGACATGGCGATCGAGTGAGTGGGCCGCCAGCAAGGCTCAGCCAAAAAGTGCCAAGTCCGAACTGCGTCAGCCGGGGCGGCAAAAAACCGCGTCTGCCGGGGCGGCACGAAACCGCGTCAGCCGGGGCGGCGCGAAAACCGCGTCTGCCGGGGCGGCACGAAACCGCGTCAGCCGGGGCGAGCCCGGGTGCGGCACCACCGGGAAAACTGTGGCAAACAGACATGGCGATCGAGTGAGTGGGCCGCCAGCCAGGCACAGCCGAAAAGTGCTAAGTCCGAACTGCGTCAGCCGGGGCGGCAAAAACCGCGTCAGCCGGGGCGGCGCAAAAACCGCGTCTGCCGGGGCGAAT
>NW_027465079.1:0-59000 GCF_043290135.1 Rhipicephalus microplus
TAATAGCAGTACTCATTATTGTTGTCACTGTGACCACTCAATTGGGAGTGGTCTAACATAATGATGGCAACCGTAGCTGTGGCATTGCACGTACGTGTTTGCTTCAGCTACAGGAGGTGCGGGGTTCAATACCCAGTGCCTGCCGGCCACCCACTGGTTTATAAACAGGGTACAGGTGGGCTTCAAGGGGCTGTGGTGAAGCTTACTTGCCCATTGGTGAAGCTTACTCTGCCTGAAGGACTTCCAACCCGTTGCGCAGGACCCGGTAACATAATGGTGGTAGAATTTACACAAAATGAACGTTTGCACATTATATAAAGCATTAGCTCACTTCTTAGTTGTTGCAGTCTGCTGTGTTCAGACGGATGTATGCTAGGAATTCACGTGGAAGCACATATAGCAGGAACAACACCAGTGCACCAGTCCACAGCCACAAAGTGAGCTGCAGAGCCTAAAACACCCTTCTCACTTCACTCGCCTCAGCGGAGCATAAGGGCATGTTGACAGAAACTCTTCACCTCGTAGCCACGCTGATAGCACCACGGCAACATCTCTGCATCACCCACTTATCGAAAATGTGAAATCTATGCAGTTTCCCGCACTGTCTTGACACGAGTCGTCTGCGGAGCACAAGCAATTAACTTCTGTTAGCCCCTGCTTAAAAAGAGCACGTTTTCAGGAATAAGTTTCATTGTCAAATGTTGGTTCCACCCTTTTTAAGCCACTATTGACCGCTAGTTATGTTGCTGTATTGTCAGACTTTAGCCAAGGGACATCTTGTGCACGGCTGTATTTTTCACGTCCCTCACTTTAGGTATGTCTCTCTTTTTCCACATTTTCCAGCATCCGTCATAGGCACAAGACTGCACTTCTTCGTCTCTCTGAGCTGCGTCCTAGCTGGCTGTTACCTGCTCTTCATTAAGTGATCAACGAGGAATCGACTGCCAAGAAGATGCTTCTTTTTTGCCCAACCTGCTCCAACATCCTAATTGTGCAGGACAGCGGCAGCTGCTATCGGTTTGCCTGCAACACATGCCCGTACGTACACAACATCATGCAGAAGATGTCAAACCGCAAGTACCCACGGCTCAAGGATGTTGATGATGTGCTCGGAGGCGCAGCTGCGTGGGAGAATGTGGATTCAACCGAAGAAAAATGCCCCAAGTGCAGCCACGAGCGTGCCTATTTCATGCAGATTCAGACACGGTCGGCCGATGAGCCCATGACTACGTTCTACAAGTGCTGCAGCCCCCAGTGTGGGCATCAGTGGAGAGACTGAACACCTTCTGTTTCTCTTTTCCTTATGAAAGGCTGCGGGCATGCAGCAGCAATCGGGTTTTTCTACGGTGCGTTTTGCTTGGAAAACAAAATGAACATCACACACTTATGTGTACAAATGCATGCTTTTCAAACACAAAAGATTGGGTGTTATATATTGTTGAATCCTATTGTACCGTAAAAATAGATTTGTGTTGCAGTTCCCTTCTCCTTTGAAGCGATGTAACTTTACTTTGGTTTGTACGATGTTACTGTAAATAAAATTTACGAGAAAGTACCCCTTTGCCTTTGGCAGACAACGCACTTGGCATTGTCTTTGTGATTATGCTATTTCGGCAACTTACGGGGCTATAATTATCGTGAAAAAGAAAATCTGTTCTTACTTTAAAAACATTTTAATGCATTGCATTTCCCCTGTGTCTGTCCATATATCTCCTTTTATCTGTTGCATGTAACATGCTTCTTATAAGCTTTGTTAATTTGTAGAGCAGTCTGCATTACAGTGCTTGATTTGAGGTGTTTCTGAATAGCGAAGTCTGAAACCGATATGAATATGAATCAGATATGAATATGAATCAAATACTATTGGAATAGTTTTCAAATATTAAGGCACTCTCTTCAAGGCCACCCTGCACTGTTAATGTAACCATTTTCGAAACCATTGAATAATATATTATTACAACAGTTTATTCGGAAAAAACATTTATGTTTTAACAAAGGCGCATTAAGATTAGCTTTAACTAGTACAAAGGTCACTTTTTTATAAACTGAAACAGGCCTGTATTTCATACTAATAACATAAACTCTTCAGTCACTTATAGTCCAAAGTTTCTAATTAAACAGAACTTGAAAACTGTAAACTGACCCGACGTTTAAAGACCGGTTCGGTCCCTTTTTCAGGGCTGACTGTTTGGCTGGCTCTACCGCTAGTCATTTTTCTTGATGGTGTCGCCTTCTCCATCATCCTTCTTTCCGCCTTTGTTGTTACTGCGGTGTTTTTTCCACTGGTTCTGTAGACCGTGCACATATACACTGGGTAAGGTTCCAGGCGAGCGGTTAACACGTCCCGATGTTGTTGGATATGCCAGGACTCTAGGAACTGTCTTTTTGTGTGGCTACCCTCCATTTCGACGACCCAGGCGTCGTCGAAACTGATGCGGTGGTTCATCTTTTTGCTATGTTCTGCAAAAGGGTTTCATGTTGCGTTAAAGCTACGCATGTTGTTTCAATGTATCCTTGGGAAAGTTTTTTGTCTCACCAATGTAAGTGGAGTGACTGCCTATGCATGGAATTTCGTAGACCAGCCCGGGAAACCTTTCTAACCTCAGTCCGTTTTTTGGTCGCGGCAAGAATCGCCCAATTGTTGAGACAGGTTTGTGCGCCACCTGAATGCCTTTCTTCCCCAGCACCCTGGATAGTTAACTGCTTGCTGATTCCCAGAACTATAGGACTGAGATGTGGTAGGAATGTCAGGTCAGTTTACAGTTTTCACGTTTTATTTGAATAGAAGCTTTGGACTATAAGTTGACCGGAGAGTCTATGTTATTAGTGTGACAGTTAAGACAGTTTTCTGTGAAAAATGTTCACCTTTAAAACTATTTTGTAAGTGCAGGCTGAGATACAGAACGGACTACAGCATTCAAGGTGGCACTTTTCAATAGCTATTAAATAAAACTGGAAAATATTAAACACTATTCATGAGTAAACATAACGAATGTTATTATGAGGTTCGGCATTCCGAATATGACCTCTTCAAGTACCGAATCAAATAGAACGTTATTAGAAGTATTCGCACACTCGCACACCCCTAGTTGATTCTTGTGTGCATGTGTGTGTTTAATCTTATAACAAGCCGCTGTCTAGTGCAAGCACATAGTAGGGGTAAGCTAGTTATTCGCAGGCTTTGGTCAAAATTGAATGCTCAATACATCAAGCAAATCACTTGCGAATCGTAGTACCACCGATTATGAGCGTCGGCAGGGGGGGGGGGGGTGCAAAGGGGCACTTGCCCCCTCGACCCACGCCAGCACATGCCCTAACCCATGGAAAATGTATATATATCCGGAGGGGGGGGGGGCGGTATTTGTGTGCCACTCCCTGGCTACGCCCCTGCACAGAACAACGTCGTGGTGTCACGTGGCAGCTAAGCGCTCCGCCCGCCAAATGCGGGCTAAAAACGGCCGGCACGGGGCATTCCTCTGGCTACCTTGGCTGAAACTTTTCAACGGGGAAAGTACGGACGGAAATAAGAGAACACGTCTGAAAGTTATCTGCGCCTATCTGCGCCCCGAGGCGTTTCACTATGTTTCGCAACTAGCGTGCGTGACACAGGGATCTGACAACGAAACTGTGACATTCATAAGCGCCGTGGCAGTGTCATCCTCTCCCATGGATCGGATGGATTAAGCGCCAAAAACCGCCGCGATCACAACTGTTGCGTGCAGCTGTTGTGACAGCTGTTGCCGTACGCGCCGATGAGTTCCCATCGCTCGCTGAGCTCCGCCAAGCGCGGTATGGCGTGCGCGAGTAGTCAACAGGTGAAATACATATACGAGCTGCCCTACGCTCAGCGGAACAAGCTGTGCAGACTGTTAGACGCCGGCGGACGCTGGAAGGAACTGGGTAAGCAGACATTGTCCGCTTTGTAACGTCGCCACAGCATGTGTTGACGCTGTTGCAGTGGTCGCTGCATGCGAAACCGCCTCCCGTGTAGATTATTTTGATCGATCCGATAAACCCATCCAAGTGGTTCAATCGACAGCTCTTGTAGAAAGCCTGCCACGCCAGAATTTTGCCTGCTTAACAAGTGCGTCCGACAACAAAACAGTGATATATAGTCGCGTGTATTGCATATCATTTTGACATAGGTCGCGCAATCCCTTATTTTGGTCCACTGTAAGCTTGGCTAATTTTAGAGGCATAGAAACCATTGCGCGGGGTTCGACAGCTGTCTTCGGAGATGCTTCGAACTTTCCTTCCTGGGCGACTCAAGAGGTGACTCAAGTTGACAGCTAATTTTGCAAGTTCAGCAAATACACATTTAGATCGACTATCAAACTTATTTCTTTTTAACCAGCTGCAACTGAACGCCAAAAAAATGAGGTATATATTATTTGCTCGAATCGATAAACCACGTAGTTGTAAAACTGCATTGAACTTTCTGAAAGCTGAACTGGAACATGTGCAAACACACAAATTTCTAGTGTGGTTTAAAATAGGTATCTCATTGAATACTTGTGTTATTAACCTTACGGTCGATCGGAGCAAAATTACAGGTTGTTTCTTCGAAATATGCAGTACTGTACCCATGTGGTTAAAAAAAAGTGCTATGTTATTCTTTATTTTACTCCAAGTTTTCGTGCTATATACCACACTAGTATGGGGCACTACATATAACCAGAATTATAAGAAACTCGTATTACGAAAAAGGATGCAGAGATTTTTTGAAAATTATCAAGGGTAGCTACAACATATGAGTGCAGAACCCTTATGAAATATGACCTACTAAATGCCTCCCAGATCTACTACTTTAAATTGTTACGACAAAAAAAAAAGTTAATAAACTGTTTGATGCACATAAGTCAGAATCGCAAATTCACTATTCACAACATAAGACAATTGTTAAGTCATTGTTAATCAAAACAACACTGAATATAGCAGACTTTCTTTGAATTCTACATATGTTCTCAAGTGTGCTATTACTGAAGTGCTAGTGATACTCGCTTCATATTTATCAATGACATTTTGCATAACATTGTTCAAGCAGCTTAATGACCCAAAAGCTGCTGATGTTTATAGTTATGATTTCACATTTGATTTTCCCAATTCAAATTTTTTTTCTGCTTAATATACTAATATTTCTTTGTGCAATGTGTATTGATGTGATTTTATTCAGGTTATCTAAGATAGTAATGCGAATTGGGCATTGTGTTCAACTTTTGCATTAATGTATTATTGCTGCATGTGTACTGATATTGCCATTCTTTTGTATTATAAGATTGTAATGTTCTACATTTTTGTACTGGTGCACATAATCTGTCCAATGCAGCCAAATCTGTGCATGTAGCAGGAGCCTCCCTCATGCCTGTTGCTCATGCCACTGTTTCTGTAATGTTACAGAAATTAAGTATTTTTCTTTATTTTGCTTTAGCATCGTAACGCAACTGAGTTTTGTAGCACCGCTGCCCACCTAGCATCGTTCTGTGGCCTTGGAAGCTTTAGTTTACACTATGCACACGTGTTACAAGTCACAGAGGTATATATTTACGTCCTGTTGCAGGTTTCAACTTTATGCACATGGACCAAATAAGCATGAGCCTTATGGAACAAGCCATCCTAAGAAAAGAAAGCCCAACCGACGAACTTTTGCACAAGTGGGGTGAAAAAAATGGCACGGTGAATCAGCTGTTTGTTTTTTTATACAAAATGAGGCACATGCAGGCAATGCTCATAATCGTGGACTTTGGTGAGTCTGGTTCTTGGACAGCATTATTTCAGTGCTCAAAGCTGTAGTCATTAAGTCGTGAATTATTCGATGATAAAAGTTAGAACATAATACAAGGGAACGATGTGAGATTATAAACAAACGGATATGCCACAAACTGGGTGCAATCCCGAAGAGTGCCATTTCCAATAAAAAGGGAAAGAAGCTCAACAGCACACACTAGATTAGAAGAATACGGATTGTACACTCATCAACAGCATTCATAAGTACTCCCAAGATCTGGTTGAACTACACACCAATTTGAAGAGTTGCACAAACAGGATGGCAGGCCAACCACATCCATGTGGGACAGAATTTTCAATGGGATTATTCACGGCACTCGTGGATAGCCAGAAATACAAAATGTGACATAACATTTTAAACACCAAAATCAGTGTTTTCCATACTTTTGTCCCAAAACACCAAAATCAGTGTTTTGCATACTTTTGTCCCACAGTTTTTGTCTTACAACAATCAAGCACTTCAGTGCAGGTCAGTGGAGAGACCTCAGCACAGTTGCTAACCCTGTAATACTTAAAATGTATACCAGCTTTGAATGACAACTTTGCCTAAATCAATCAATAAATGTAGCACAAATTGTTAGTTATCAAAGAAGTTCAGTTTGATCATGCTATATGTCATGCTCATTTACTGACAAACTAGCCTCTTCATCTCTACTGTATCATCCAGATGACTGAAAGCTTTTACTGAAGCATCCGGCATATCTAATCTGTCTCATCAGAATAAATTAAATGCATAAGAACTAATTGTACAATTATTTATGGTGCATATTTGATAAAGTTTTATTTCACCTTAGCGTATGTGTGCTCTTTGACAGTAAGCCCAAAGTACCATTACCTCCTGGATAGAGAGGAAAAGACCCAGTTGGATAGCGCACTTCTGAGCAGCAGCAGCAACATGTACCTTCACTCATCTCCGATGCTCAAGGGCACTGCACCGCCACCTGATGTATGAAAGAAGTTTGATTCTTCTGTCATGAAAGTCCTTTGTTATCAGTGTGAACTGCTTTGAGCTCTTGGTTATGGTCAGCTCGTCTGCGAAATTGCAAACTTGTGCACTTTCACTGAAGCCAATGAAAATGTGTTACTTACATTAATAAGAACTTTTAATGAAAATCAGCAGATAGGAAAGTGAAGGAAGGCACAGGGAATGTTAATTGTACTGTTTCAAATGTCTTATAATAACTGTGGTTTAGGTGTAAAGAAAGCAAAGCGAATGAAGAGACAACTTGCCGCCGGCAGAGACCGAACCTGTGAGAACTTGTAGTTTACTGTCTGGTGTGGTTGAGCAGTGGTTATAGTGCTCGGCTGCTCACCCGAAAGTCGCGAGTTCAATATTAAAGTGCTTATTTGGGTCGGTCAGTACATGATCAACGAAGCAAAAAACGAAGCAAAAAATAGCGCCAGAACACAAGACTGTGAAAGAGACCAATTAGAAAGAGTCCGCTTTGTCTGTGTCTTTCACTCTCTTGTGTTTTCTCGCTGTTTTTCGCTTTGTTGATCACGAGTTCAATCGCAACTATTGTGGTCACATTTTGGTGAAGGCGAGAGGCCCATGTACTGTGCGATGTCGGTGCACATTAAAGAACACCAGATGATCAAAATTTTCCAGAGCCTACCGTTAGAGCTTTTCTGATAATCACGTTCTAGTTTTTTAACGTAAGGCCCCATATATTATTATAATTACTTGTAGTTTACTGTTAATTCTTGATGAAAGGCAATCATATTTATAGTCACTTAAACACTTTCTTATGTAACAAAATACAATGAGAAAAACTAATTCATATGCACAAGTGCAACAAAAGGTGGCCATGATGTGGTTACCACAAAATTCTTTATATGCTTCAAGCTGTGCTTCATTTGCTGAGCATGTTTAACTATTGTGAAAGGGGCCCTGAAACGGTTTTGGCAATTTTGTACAAAGACATTGGGCTGGTATACCAAGTCCCGAAGGTTATTCAGAGATCGATTTGAGCTCTCTGCGTAAACTGTAATTTATTACAACACTTCGAAGCTACGAAGTGCTGCAGATCAATGCAGATTGTTGTCACGCCGTCAAACGTGTTTTCAACCACCCATTTACATGGCGACATGCTCTGGCCACTTGACGATGCCAGAGCACATCAGCAGCCATGTCACTGTGACCGCTGATATGATTGGCTGTCATGGGCTGTAAAATGCACAAAAGTAAGATTGGCTTATATGGTGTTGGCACCTGTCGGAGCAGATATGAACCACTCCAGTGTCCACGATCTTTGTGTCTGCTACCAGACGGCGTGCGTGCTGCCGGGCGCATTATGTGATGACCTCCGAGACTGCATGCAACCTGTCGGTGTGCCATCTCGGAGGTCTAGACTGGTAAATGCTCAAATCGTCAAGCCCGCTCATGAGAGCTCTGCGATTGCCAGCGTGCCTCATGAGTTGAGGAGGCAAGGCAAAGGTGAGAAGGAGGGTGTGATATAATTGTTCCTTAGCCACCTTCGCACATGGCGTGTCACTGAATTTGCGGTGCAAATGGTTTGATGATGCTCTAGCCTAAACGCTGACAAAAGTTCAAAAGACCGTTTCAGAGTCCCTTGAAGTCACCGTGAATCTGTGCCGTACTGACTGTTGTCATTTTCGCGATAACTTAATGCTTATAGGAGCCTGTTTCAGTGTCACATTACTACTTTGTAAGTAGATACGCCTAATCTTGCTTCCAGCATAGCCTTCATGTTTGAGCTCAAGCATATGTTTTCTAAACGATGGCCTTTTGCTACATTTATACCACTAACTGTTTTAAAAGCATTTTCTCAATAAATTTTTGCCATGTTGAAAATTCTAGCATACAATTCCAGGAAACCAGATTTAATTGCTCTTTACCCCAAAGTTTACAATCCTAGCAGCTTGCGTATATGTATTATGATACAGGCATGAAAGGTCTGCCTTTGATTTGCTGAAGAAGTGCCTCCGTACAATGTGCATCTTCATTGCAGTCAATGATGGGCGGCGCTGCTTATAGCAAGAACTTTTACCCCGACGACTGCCACATGAACATGGACAAAGGGAACTCTCAAGCCAAGGTGAACAGCTCCAAGGTGAAGATGGTGTACTCCGGACTGTGAGTACTGTTCCCGATAGTATGTTGTGATAGATAAATGTGGGTAAAGTGATATTTCCCCTTCTAAATGGCTTCAGGTCAAACTGTACTGGCAACATAAATATGCAATACATGGTAAACTGAACTTTGAGAAAAAAACAGCACTTCGAGGGTCAGTGAACAGATTTCATTTTTTTTTTTACACCTTCCAAACAAGCTCACTAACACGTGCAGAAAGCCGTAGTGATCACATTTTGCAATATCAGTATTTCACACCTCACAGCCACTCCATTTTGAGAAGTCTCTCCCGTGCCCTTCTGCACCTGTCCAATCATCCTCGCTCGCGAAGTGACGTAACCCTGCCTATGGGCAACATTATGCAGCACCAACTTCATTAATTGGTCCTTTGCACCATTAAACAGCACCTTGGCCCTTTGATAGTGCAGTTTTGGCCACACATTCCACATTCTTCATTTTTCTGTGCTGCCCTTTGTTGTTTTGTAAAGCCCTGAAATTGCCGGGACAAACGGTATTGCCAGAACGAAGGCCTCCAAGATGAAGAGGTGTTTCAAGACTTTCCTGCAAGGGGAAGAGGGTATACCCCGCCAGTGCCTCATACCCCCTGCACCATGCTTTCTCCCTGTGCTGCTATGACACTAACGACACGTGGGGAAAGCCTTACTCGGTTGTTAGTTGTGTGCTGATGATGTAATCTCTGACATCTTGTTACTTTGCTTTAGTGGGCGTAATCACAATATAGGGCTATGCGTACACTTCTCCACTACAGAGAAGGTTGGGATGGCCCAGGGATAAAACTGAAACCAGCCAAAGTGAGTTGTTCTATGCTGTAAAGTTCCTTATTACAGCATTTATTGAGAAAGTTCTTGCAGGAGCATGTTCACATCGTACGAGTGTGCAGTTATTTCTCCATCAGAAGTTTTGTATCACGACTTTGTTTACTGGCCCTTTAAGGTGACGGTACCACCGTCGCCATCTTGCGAGTAGTTTCTGCTTGAGCCACCAGAAGACGCCACTAAGTCACGTTTGGAAAAAAGGGAGGAAAATGCACTCTCCGCGGTCATAGCATGCAGTGGCGAAGAGCCTGTTCCTGCTGGAACTAATCCATTCTTTTCGGGGGTGCTGCTGCTCCCATATCTCCTTTGAAACGTTTCAAATGTGCATGACGCCCCCCCCCCCCCCCACTCCCCAATAACAACAACACCAACAAAAAAAGGCACGGACCGGAGGAGCCTTTGTACTCCCGTGCAACTGTCCGGAAAAGAGGTGTCTCTCTCTCTCCTGGTAACGTATAACTATTTACAATAGAACGGCGCTGAACCGTGCTGCCGCAAGGGTTGCTGGAATTAATGGTTTGGTTTCTGAACCGACTCTTTCTCTTCCTCGCTAAAAAAGAGTAGAAAGAAAAAGAGTAGAAAAAGAGTAGTTCTCGAGGAAGTTCTTCAGTGGCCCTGAATACCAGCAGTGTTGGGTCGCCTGGAACGCGACCCAACACTGCTGGTATTCAGGGCCACTGAATGTGGACCTTGTGCACGTGCATAGTAATTATAGATTTCTCCACTGTCAGCAGCTTTGGTTCGACTATGAATGTAGTGTGGGTGTCGCGCATGGTCCACTTGATACTTATGTCGCTACATTCAGAAGCTACCCAGGAAGCTCCTTTCCACTACTTCCTGGCTATCATTACACAAAGCCCCTTTTCCATGCCTTGCAGTGAGCCAAAAATGGTGATTTTGTATGCATGAACGACAGAAGGGCTTTGCCTTTTTGCTAGCGAGAACACTATGAGCCTCATGCATCCCAAAACAGATGTATGGGGCGCAGCTGTAAACAGATGTATGGGGCGCAGGTGGCTATCAGTGGCGCCTCTATAGGCGGTGCACAAGGCGTATACACGAATGCGCTGCTCAGCTTTAGCGAAACATATGAGAGACAATTTTTTCATCTATAAAACGAGTCCTCCTAGCACCGCACCGAAGAGCGCAAGTCGTAACACAGATGCGAATTGCGTCCTTTTGGGAGTATTGAATAATAAAATGCGTAAGGGCTCTTTCTCAGCGAAACCCAACCTATCTGTACAGACCTAGAGTCGACACCCGAAAACTAGCTCAGCTTTTCCAAGAGGCTGTCCAATAAGGCACACGGAAGCGATTGTTCTTGTACTAAAATTATAATTTCATCCCGCAGGTTGGCTGCTAATGGCAAAGTCGGGCAACATTGGGCAATGTGCATTATTTTCAGCTGTCTAGATAGCAGCAACGTAAAGTAAGAGATAAATAAAACAGAACACAGAGAGAGACGGCAGTTGAACGAAGAACGCATTCAGTGCGAAATCTCCACCGAAGCATCGAGAAGGTTGATCCTGACAAGGACCGTTTTTTTTTTTTTCTGGCTTTTTTGCTTCTGCTAGAGGTGGTGGATATCGCCGCATCCTTTTTCGCCGTCTTAGGAAACGGCGCACTGCCATGCACGGTTGTAACACCGGGCACGAGTGTCTTGCGTTGGCGTCCGCTGCTCCTATTCCCTGTAAACACACAAACATGATACGAACTGCTGAAATAATGCTTTTTTCTAGAATGGGCTTATATTTCGATGTTGTTAGAATCACTGCATAAACATAGTGCAGTGGTTGTACCATCAGTTCCGCGACATTTCTCACAATATGCTTCAAATAAATTACAACATGACAGGCGCAGGGAGAGCTACTTTTTCAGGAGCTCAGATAAAACGTTAAAAAAATGTCCTTAGGAACGGTGTTTCTCGGGCATCAATACAAATTGCTCCGTCCTATGAACAGCAACGAGTTAGGCTGGTCTAGAAAGTGAATTTGTTTCAATGCTATCACAGCAAGTTGATCCCAAACAAATCACACTCGGAATAGCTGACACAAGGAAACGCAGCGACACGGAAAGATAGTTACCACTCATATTTTGATAAGGCGCGAAGGGAAGATCACCGCTTATATTCCGCTTTATACCGTTGCAAGCTCAGTTACTTACAGGCATATTTAGTCCTTCTTGTACTTGGCTCTTTTGGCCTTTGGTGCTTCTCCATTCTTCGTTTTCTCCTTAGCCTCAATGGCAAGTCTGTTCCACTCCGGACGGCGCACGTCCATGGACCGAGCAAGTCTGGAGTCTACAATCTCTGGAAGGATGCAGTCCTTGTAGAAGTGCAAAAGAAATGGTTCCATTTTCGCTCTCCAGAAAGCATCATTCCTGCGTATTTCCTGCACGTGTATACCTTTTGTGGTGTACACTACAAAGTCACAGATAATCCGCCGGTGATGTGCAGCTGGCCCTGCACTTGATAAAAATAGCTGTGCAACATAGAGAGAACCGGAGCGCCATCTCTTTGTTTTTTCTCCGAGAAGTTTCTTTCTGCTTCCAGTGGTTCATGTTCCTTGTACTTCAACGGGCATTTGACTTCCACAATTCGGTCTGTTCCAACCAGCCCATCCGGGGCAGCTGCCAAAAACCCGTGTTTCAGGTCAATAAAAAGCCCACATGGCTGAACAACCGTTTCTTTTTCTGTTGCATACAGTTGGGGTGCAACACTTTCGTGTTGCTTCCCGTGCTCTGTTGCGGCGGTTGTGAAGCCTTTGGGTTGAAGGAGCCGCTTCACCAGCGCATCACAAGGAGTGCTGTCTTTCCTTGTGCAGACAGCATAAAAATTGGAGGCGGTGAGGCGGAGCCTTCTTTGCTCGTGCCATTCGGGACTGCTGGCTTGCCCACGCGTCTCTTCTTCGATGCTTGCTCGCTTGCTGTCATCCACCTGTAGGTCCTGCAGCTGCCTTTCTGTGTTCGCAGACAATACGGCAGCCGACATGTCTGGCTTTTGACAACTTGGTCCATAATGGGGTGCCGAATTGCTGGCTGCGTGATTGCCGTATCTGCGCTCACGGTGGCCGCTCTCCTCAAATAGCCGCCTTTTGCGTGACATCGTCTGCCTTTTCATTTCGAATCTCCTCTGCGTGTATTTCTTTAGGGTTGCAGCTGGGCTTGTGCAAGTGACAGCCTTGCTTGCTTTCACGTGCCATTCAGGTCCCAGTTGAAAATGAAGCCCCGCACCTTGACAGCGATGCTCATAGGAGCCCTTCTGGCAACGATTTATCTGCTTTCCTCCAGAAAATTTAGCCACAAGGGACATAATGGCTTCAGCAAGATTGCTCGTGTCATCTGTGATGAGACGGTCTGCTTTGTCCGCAATCATGTTGGCTGCAGACATCAGCTTCACTTGTTGTATTTTAGGAACTGCTTGATACACGTTATCTGCCTTGCTTCCATTGCAAAAGTAGCTTTTGCAGCCATCGTGACTTCCAAAAACATGTAGCAGCCCATTCCTGAGGTCTGAAGCTAGCTCTTGAATAAGTCGTGATTTTTCTTTTTTCAGGTCTTCTGTGCAGCCATTGCAATCGCGCAGAATTTTGGCGTAGTGGCTCACTGCCTTCCGAGCTCCATTCTTAATTCGCTTGATTCTAGGAGCCGACAGCAACGAGCGAGTGCCCTTGCTTTCCTTAGCGATGCTATAAAGTCGAGAAGTATAGCACTTGACCACATGATTGGCGCACAGTTCGTTTTTCTTTATGAAACGGCCATATTCTACTTTAGTCTGAAGCTGGTAGTATACTGACGAGTCTCCGTCGCCAATGAAAGTGCGATACTGCACACCATGCATTTCAGTGCTTCTTTGGAACCCTTCCACAAGAATATCGGCCTCCATGGCGCCAGAGCTTTGACTCCAGTTTCTGTAGCATGTGTGCTCTTTCGTCTGGCCTTTCTTGGAATAATATTCGCAAGTGCTGCACAGCTTGTTTCTCACGCCCAAGTAAAGCAGCTTTTGCGTGCGCTTTCCTACGATGACAGCCAGGCCTGAGTTGGCAGAGTACCTGTGGCCATGACTCCTGTGGGACCAACCGCGATCCACAACTACGGTGATCCATGGGGTACTGCCATCCTCGCAGAAGTCTCCTGCAGCCTCTGCGAGCCTTTTCTCTTGTTCGCCAGCCTCAGTCATTTCCTTCAGGAGGGCTACCTTCCACAACTGAAAAACAAGAAAAAAAGACGGCAGAGCTTTCAGCTATGTCTCAAGTTACCTTTGGCGGCTACATTCGCCTCTAAGCACCACATTTTGCAGGGTACTAAAAAATTGCTACAGTGTTGTCATTTCAATGAAAATTACTCGTTTGTAAGTGGTGCCCTAGCAGCCGCGAATAGTATTGAAGCGCAAAATGACATCGACTCCCTAACCGAGTGCATGAAACGGAAGCTTACTCACGATTCGTTTGATCGAGACAAACCATCCCTGAAAGCTTTCAAAGGCGCCGACTAATATGAATGAAGATATATTTGCGGTGACGCACCTAAATATTTCTTCATTTTGTCGGCGTCTTTCTAAGTTTTTACCGCTGCACAAGTACTGTATCCATGCGAGACTATCCTCCTCGCACCGCTTTTCACCGTTTTCTGCGTGGACATTTGAATGGGTCTACGCAGGTATTCTCCTGAACAGCACTGTAGCCACCTTACAGAATTCAGCAAGTGGTTCACTCAAAAGTATAGAGGAAAAGTTGCGCTTATAAGGCACCTTGTGAATTAAAATACTCGGATACTGGGTGATTCATCGATGTCTTGATGTATATACAGTATAGCAAAATGTGTCTCTTACCTTGCCACTGCTTTCCTCTCGCCGCAGGAATGATCCCTTGCTCATTGCAGGAATTTCCATGACGGACATTGCCTCTTCTAGGTGCGAGTGTCCAGAACCTATGCTCATAAAACCCCACACTGCAGCATCATTGACGCCTAGTGCCGTCTTTTCTGTTAGGGGTGTTGGCTCCGCTACAGGATCAGTGGTGACCTTCCTGTTTTCGGCGCATCCATTGCACTTGAATGTATATTCTGACCAGAAGCCTACTCTACGCTCTGTCTGCAGTTCAAAGAACCCACCATGTGGACTGGCGCAGCGATGGTTGCCGAGTTCTTGTATGGCCTTTATAAAATGAACAACTGAGACAACTCTTCTTCCAGAGATGTTCATGCATTGCGACGAAGTTTCATTCGAAGCATTTGAAAAGCAGAGATTTAGCCACTGAAGTCTAAAGAAGTCCATCCGTGTTTTGGCGGCTTAGTTATGTTTAGAAGCGCCACTTTTGACGAACGTCGGAACTGACGTGAAACAACTTGATGTTTTTTTTTGACAGATGGCGCCACCGTCAAAAAGTGTTTGCGAGCTTTATTATTTTTGAAAAATCTTTTGTTTCAAGCACCGCTTCGTAAAGTTAGTGAGTACTGGTGATTACAAGACACTACATGGTCCTGCTAATGTGCAATACTTGTTGTGAATTAGCCTACAAAAGACAAAAAAAGGAAATTTGCACGAACCTGGCAAGCAGAAAAATGAGCTAAATTCACTGCTGTCCTACAAATTTTCTAATTAACTTACGACAACTTTCTCTTCATAGAAACCTAGGGAAAGGCTTGCTGATTTATTATTGAAGATTTCAGAGTTTCAGCTTGGATAGTTTTGTCTCTTCGTCGGTAATGCCTGACCAAGTAGCGCCATAAATTGCCGTATTGAAGGAGTAATAATTCAAGAACTGTTCATCAGAACACAAAACAACTTCGCGTACACATAATGTACACTGTAGCCTAGAAACCCATTCAATATTGTTGTTCTGCACAAAATAGAAAAAAAGTTATTTACTCATAAACTTTCATTCTTTTGCCCATTTTTATTAGAGCGTGCATCAATTTCTAATTGCTTTACTGGCAATATCTCTTCATATAAACCTTGCATAACGCTTCGTTAAAAGGCTCAGCAAATTTCATTTCGTTATGTTGGACAGTTTTGCTGCACTGGCAGTACAACGGAGGCTTGTACAGCAAAAATGCTGTTTTTTGCTCACACTGTTTTAATTGCCATGAAATAACACTCCAGACTAGGCGAAAATACTAGTTGTCATTAGAAAGCGGAGAACGTAAACTTTCTAATGCAATAGAACTCATATTCTTCCATTGAGCAGAGCAAGCACAGTGAGCCAGTAAACAACGACTAAAATGTCGAGCTCTTGCCACTGGAGTGGGACCGCCACCTTAACCCTTTGACAGTCAGAGATGTACATATATGTACATATATGTCATTGCCTGTATGTTCAAAACGCGCGTCTTCTTTTCACTTTTTTTCATTCTTTTTTTTTTCTTTTGCTTGCTACATTGCGGGAATACATTACATTTTTTCTAGCACCGATGCCTCTTGGTTTTTTTTTTTTTTTATGCTCTATCACACGGGTGCGCCACCTAGATTTGGTTTTGTCCTTCAGTCGGTTCAAGCTTACTGCACCTGCAAAAAACTGATGGCTTTCTGGTTTAGAAGCTTTCTTGCTCCTCGGCATGTGATTATGCTTGTTTCTGTGCAGGCCTTGACTGGCACAAACAACGCCACTTTGGTTGTGTTTCCTGTTTCACGGACTTAATCTCTTCCCTTTTGTTGGCGATAAGACTTACGATTATTTTAGGTTTCGGACTTATCATTGCTCTTTGGAGGCAGTCACTACCATACAAAATTTTCTTTTTAGCTCACGCAGTTTGCTTGGGCTATGGAAGTGCGCACCGGTTTCTCAGCTACAAATGCGAGTCTAACAGCATTTCTTCTGAATCACGGCTCGACTGGCGAATCAGAATAGGTTCAGTAAATGTCATCCCATAATATGAGGTGTTACTTATGAGTTAAGATTTAGGTGTGTTGATGAGCGAGTGACATTTCAAAGGCGTGCGTGGCGAGACGATGCTAACTAGACAAAAAGTGCCTGTCCTCCCTTCGTGTTTCTACTTGACACTGTTTCATGCACTGATTTTTGTATGTCTATGAACTGCACTGACGTTTATAGCAGTGCATAATTTTATTAACAGTGGTCTCGGTTATTTTAAGAATATATCTTGCTGTTACTGATGAAAAAACAATGTATGTGAATGCACAAACTATTTTTTTGTTATTTTGCAGTCGTTCAAAAACACTTTATACACTTTTTTTCTTAAATATTCATCTGAAGAATTTAATTCAGCTATAAAAACTACACATTTTATTTTTGAGATGCATTTCACAGAAAAAATTTACCCTCAATGGGTTAAATATGGTTTATTGTAACTGCTGAAAGCATTTCATGATGCATATAACTGTGCATGAATTATACATTAACAATTTCAGGCCAGGGCAGGGTAGCAGAAGCCCTTTGCAAGTTCCTCATGGCACATTTCCTTCGGTCAGCAACAACTGCTATGCCAATGGGAATAATCTATACCCCCAGCTTTCAAAGTTCCAACCATGTGAAGAGCCGAAACCAGGCAGTCCAGAAGAAAAAGTGCAAAATGTTGGCTCTGAAAAACCTCAAAGTGTAGAAGGAAAGTCCAACAGGCAAGGAGGGGCATGCGCTGCCGCAAAGGGTAAGTGGGATGCTTTGATGCTTAGCTCTTGTTAACAATATAAACATTATCTACTTAAAGAATCGTTCATGTTGCTCAAACCAATTTGCACGAATATTAGATTTGTGCAGTGTTTAATAGAGAAACAAGTTTATTGTGATATGAACAATGTGATAAGTAAATACAGGCTTCGCCTTTGTGTAATGTAGTGTGCTTTCATAAGTACGCGAAATTAGCTTGTAACAGCTTGTTTAAAGGTAACTAGTTTTACAGCAAAAGCTCTTACAAAATCACAATAGTGCCTTAGTTGTTCGCCACGATAATCAGTGATCATGACCACCATCGTGCAAAATGAAAAAGAAAAAAGAAATAAATGAGAAAGAAAATAGCTACAATCGAAGGGGATTTGAATGCCGGCCCTCTGTGTGGCAGTTGTGTATTATACCACCGACCCACTCCTGTGGAAAAAGACTCTATACATGCATTATGTCAGGCAATTAGGTATGTATTAATATAGCTTGGTAGAAGAGTAAAATAAAACCAAATGTCACACACAATGTGAAGTGCACAACAATTGTGTGGTTTGAAGCTTCCCTCTCATCACAAAATGCTCAGCTGTAATTCTTCATTGTAATCAGTCACAGCATCAACAAAGCGCACCTAATGCTTCACAGATGTGTAACAGGTACCTCACTTGTCAGCAGAATGATGTAAAATGACATAATAGGTGGTGCTTCCTTACTTAACAAAAGTTAATATTATGATTAATGGCATAGTGGATACCTAGCAGGTTTACTTGTATTAGCTGCCCCATGAGAATTTAAAACAGATTATAGAAAGGTCGCCATTCCAACTTTCGCTGTGACTGTGCTGCGCATTTCCCGCAGGCATGTTGGTTTTTTAACATTCACTAGAAATTCGATTCAACATATGCAGCATTCGTGAGTGTGTGCTCCTCCTGAATATGTGCTTTTGCCTGTACAATTTGTCTACAAGTCTCGCACATGTGCATCGCGCATAACGAGTGTTACTACTTTTCAGAACCAATCGAACCGAAGACTGCTGTGAATACAATACCTTACGAGGAACTAAAGAAAGCCACGGAGGGCTTCAGTGATAGCAAGATTCTTGGGAAGGGAGGCTTTGGAACAGTATACAAGGGTTGTTGGAAGGACACTGTAGTAGCTGTTAAAAGGTTACATGTGGTAATTACATTTTCTGTATTCTTTAGGATAATTATGGCAAGACTGAGTATGCGAAAGGATTAGACTTGATATGTTTGACAGATGGAAGTCTGTGGTACTAGGAACTGTTGCAGTGCTGATAGCTCTAGGTTTAATGACTTCGTGGTCTTTAATGTTGATGTGCCTATACCAGCCCAGACAGCAAACAGACCTCAAAGTCAGTTTACCTATGCCATTCCTAGATAAGACACTGGGCTCTGTGGACAGTCTACGTAAAAGTACATTCAGCTCATTGGTGTAAAGAAATACTAAAATCGATACGTTGCTAGAAGTCATACACCTAGCTTTAAAGCTTTGCAAGCAAATATGTTAAGAAAAGTTATAGAATAAAGAGTCTTATGAGCTTCAGATACAGTGCTGACACAGTGTAGGCACATCTGTCTGATATTACCAGCACTTCAAAAAAAAAAAAGCATTCAAAGCCAGCAAACATGAGGTTGTTGCAGTTACTGACATTGCTTGTAAAAACTATGACTGCAAGCTGGTTCAGTACTACGTGCTTGCAGTGTTTGAATATAATTACAGTATGAATGGACTTGTTTTGTACAGAAAGAAAAAGATGGCAACATACTACAGCAGCAGAGCTTCAAGCAGGCGCTGACCGAGATGAATGTGCTACAAAGGTATGTATATACATTGAAAGCCACCAGCCCCCATGTTAAGTGTGAATGTCTAAGCACACGGCACAATCAAAGTGTACTCTGTAGCCACTGGCAAAACAGCTGATGCTGCAACAGAACCTGGGCAGTTGATGTTCTCACAACCCCAGCTAGTACCAAAGCATGCTTGTGCCCTTTAGCAGTAGACCCCATTATAAGTCAGCAATATGTGCATAATCGCTTCAATTCACTGCTTAATAACCCTCGATATCATGTCTGTGAAGTGAGTATGAAGTGTGTACGAGTCGGTGCACTCGCAAGTGAAAGCGAGTTTGCCAACCTAGCGGACCCCACTTCGCGTACGTGTCTTGGGGGTCTAGTTTTTGTTATGTAAGAATTCTGCAAAGTTCTGGCAGCACTGTCTGACATGCCATGACATTAACACAGCTGCCGCATCGACAACATTCTACCCCTCTATGGCGTCTCTCATGATGGACCAGAACCCTGCATTGTCTACCAGTTTATGCCAAACGGCTCTCTTGAAGACAGGCTTCGTTGCAAGGTTTGTGTGCCTTTGCATGTTTATTGAGAGAGATGTTGCCCAGACATTAATACTAAATGATCACTGAGATCAGTGCACTTTGTATGGCAAATATGGCCATTGACTGTTGTAAGCTTAATTTACTAAATTGTGTTGTATTTGTAGTGCAATTTATAACTTATTTAACGATACTGTATTGCTTTGACAAACATCACTTCTTGAACCTGAAAACATAGAGTGTTTGAACTATGCGTTTCTTGTGGTTATGCTAAGGGCACTTGAGCAAAAATATGAATACAGTACTGTGACATTCGTTATGCTTGGCTGTCTTTGTCAACCCACTTATAGTAAATTGGTCAGATCCCGAAAGTTATGCATTGCTGCTCATGTCCTCTGGTGGAGGGCTATAAGAAAACCTGAAAATTTTTCTGCCCATGAGTGCTCTGCTGAAACTGTACGTCTTGCACTGCCCATTTCTTTTTCTTGTGTTCAGCACAATACACCAAGTCTAAACTGGACGCAACGAGCAACAGTTGCCAAGGGTGTCGCACGTGGTCTCTATTTTCTCCACACTAATCTGGTTGATGGCAAGCCCCTCATTCACGGTGATATAAAAAGGTGCGAGACATCAGTGATTGCATTATCACATTACGTATTACATATTAACAGGAAATTGTGTTGAGAGCTTTCCAGGGCGGTGTCGTGTGTGCTTTTAAAAGAAACCTACAGAGCAATGTCTGAGTGGAAGAATGCTAAGGCAGGTGGGCTAGATAGACATGGTTTAGTTATCGTAAACGTGGAATAGCAGGAACCCACCAGATTATTGCCGCAAGGCTTTATGTGATGGTATTTTTAAGTCATCTGAAATTTTATTCATGTATTCACAATTTATAACATGCTGGAAGAGGTCTCATAAGCTGAACCATATTCTTACTTTTGATCACTGTACCTTTCATCTTTGCTTAAAATGAGTAAGTGACACCTGCAATCAGTCCCATTTTGCTGTTTTGTACAGCAGTAATTTGAGCAAAGTATCCTCTTACTGACCAGTAATTTAACGAGCTCTTTCATTTTGTCTTCACGTTTATCTAGGCAGTAACCCACAGTTGCAGCTTAGTGGATCTTTTGTAGCGCTGCTAAGTACAAAGTTGTTAGATAGAATTTCACATGCCGTAGCCACATATCGACAAGGACGAAATACTTATATGCTCTCTGCATGTTCAAGTATGTCAGGCAATGATAATTAATTTGGAGTCCCATACTACAGTGTGCTTCACATAAAATCAGATCTGTTATGGCTCTTAAAACACCAGGATTAGACACACTCAAACCTCAGTATAACTATTCTGGATATAACGAAATATCAGTTTTAACCAAAGAAATTAAGAATACTAGTTTTGCAATAGATAGTGTTTGAAATATACCTTTATAACAAATTTCCGGATATAATGAACTTATTTTGCTGTAAGATGCAACTTTGTTATAATAAGGTTTGAGTGCATGTGTAATTATCAAGTATCTCAAGGCACTATAATGCAACGCATTTATACATATTAAAAGACTTCACAACCACTTCAGCAATATGTAGGTACATGTTTTTTAGACAACTGAATAAAGCCAGTATAACTTGTTACATTCACTTTTCTTTTTCACATTTTAGTGCAAACATTCTTCTTGACGCCAACTTGGAGCCGAAGATAGGAGACTTTGGCTTGACTAGATGTGGACCTGAAGCGGATAAGTCTATGGTAGTGGTGTCCCATGTTCATGGCACCAGATACTACCTTCCTCACGAGTACCTGAAGAGTAGGCAGCTTTCAACCAAGGTGGACATCTACAGCTACGGAATTGTGAGCAAGCCGCTTGTCAAGATGTTGCTTGGCTTATTCGTGAAAATAGAGCTTGAAAATGTTCACCCTTATCAGGGGAACAGCGCACAAACATGGTATATTAAAGGCGGTATCATGGCTAATCAGAGGCAGTATCAAACAATTTCTCTCGGCATTAATGGCATTAATAATTGCAATAATAATTGCATTAATACTTAACAATGGCATTAATAACTAATCTGTGCGCCTGACCATTCTTTTTTTTTTTTTTTTCAGGTACTTCTAGAGCTTGCGACCAGTAAGCATGTTTATGACAGGCGACGCAAGACCCGAACACTGGCAAGTTATTGTGCTTCTTTTTATAGCAAAAGCTGTTTGGAGTTCACAACAAGGATCGTTTTTGGCACGTGGTTGTCCGCCACCACCGGTGTCCGTAACTACGATCGTGTGAGAGAAATGACACAAGAAAAAATATCCAGAATCGAATTGGATTCTAACCTAGGTCCTCTCCCTGGCAGCCCAGCATTCTACCACAGAGCCATGCTAATGCTCCTTCACGAAAACACCCTATATAGGCATCATGTCAGGCGAGGAATGGCGTTAGGATATGTAATATAGCAAGGTAGAAGTGTAAGTAACAACTAGGCATAATTCTACGTGAAATGTGTAACCAGGCGTCACACAATACAAATTACGCAACTAGTGGGTCATTGAATGCTTCCAACCAATTGCAAATAGCCTAGCTATAGTTCTTCATTGCCACCAGTCACCGCATCAACAAGGCACGCACAATGCCTTGCAAATAATCGGTACCTCGCTTCCCCGCAAAATGACGAATAAGGCGTAGTGGTGCCTCACAACGTGACGAAAATTACGATTTATGACGTGGTGGGTACCTCGCAAGTTTTCTTGTATTATCAGCCCCGAGAGAGCTTACAACATGTTCTAGAAATGCCACTTTTCCAGCTTTCACTGTGACTGTGCTGTGCTCTCTGCGCAGGCCTGACCGTTTTTCTTTTCCACCAAATTGATGCAGTGCTCTGCTAAGAATAGTAAGACGAGCAGTCTCTGTCCATTTCTTTGCATGCTCAGCTTTTCACAATGTCTCTGCGTTGGTGCTTTTTATAAGTACCAATGAAAACCAAGCAAACGTCCTCAGCTCAATGATAAAGATTTACGACAATTTTCATGGAAAACGTGCTTGCATGAATGTTTGGCGAAAAAAAAGTTTCTGTGCCATTTTCTGTAGACCTCACTCATCACTTAGCATAATGCACAGATAAACATCCACAGCAAAAGTCATAGACTGTACTGAAAAGGAAAAACATAACACATGCAGACTTCAAGACTTATTCAGGAGAGATGTGTGGTATACCTGTCTTACTTTTTGAAGTCAGTGCGCATTACATCTTTCCTTTCTTTAGTGCACATCTTTATTGTGCTGTTTATCTGTCACTGTGCCCCTTTCATGTGTCATATTATCACCCCTCATCATAGCTGTATACTATTGAGGATTGAAAAACAGCCACGGCCTTGTTTGTTTCAGGTTGTCACCTGCTAACGTCAATACTATTTCGCAAATCAAGACTCCTTAGTGAAACTTTTATGTATCTCATCGTTTACAGATTGAAACGGTCCAAGACTGTGCACAGAGCAACCAGCTGGACAGCCTAAGAGACACAAATGCTGGTGACGAAAACCAAGTCATATTCAGTCTGCTCATACATCTGGGCCAGAAGTGCTCGAGCTATGACAGGAAGGACAGGCCAGAGATGGAACAGGTGAATATCATATTGCCACAGAGAAAAGTGGGTTGGAAAGTGACAAAAAACAAAGAAATATTCTTTCCTATTTAATATTGCGATTATTTATTAACGGGGTTGCCTTACACTTGCAGGTGCTTCAGCAGTTTAAGGAAAATCCGAATGAAGCAGTTCGAAGTAAGTGCCAGCATGTGAAAGAGTAATGATCAAACCACTTGCGTGTGTTGTGTCAGCATCCTTTTCTATCTTGACAATCTCGCTCTCCATATGACAGGGCAGATTCCTTTTGTGAGCTCATAAGCATGATTTTTTTTCTTCTGTTCGCATTGTTATTGTCTCCCTCACTAGCACTTCCGATTACATTTCACACAATGCGCACATTGACTTGTAATAATTATGAGATGATGGACCACTCCTCATTTCAGGTAGTAATGAAAGAAAATCAAAATGAAATGCAGGGAACACTTGCATCAGTGAAGCCTGACAGGCTCAAGCCAATTTAACATAAAATATTGAGGCACTGCCTTTAGCTATATCATGACTTTGATGATTTCCAGGCTTTCTATTGAATACAGGTACTACGCATTTAATTGAGGTGCAACACTTGCTTTATACCTTTATTAGCATGTAATCGGCTGCTTGTAAAAATCTAAGCTACCATACACTTGTTTGTGTTTGCCAGGATCTCACTCAGTAGCATGCTGTAAAGCGACGATATCTTTAGCCACAGAGTGGTCACCGATATAAAATGTCGTGTTTTTGCAGGGCTTTCTCAGGGCACACTGATGCCTCCCAGTCAATCTGGAAGTCCATCCCCTTTCGACCTACAGAGGTGGTATGATATTCGGCAGGGCCAGGCCACAAAGCCCACTTTCCTGACACCCGTCACTCCTCTGTCCACCACCCCAACCAACGCAGCTGCAGCGAGGCAAGTGCCTATTTCTGACGTGTGTTATCCCTTCGCATGTGTTTAAGCAAAAATTATGCGACGGCCTAAACTGCTGGTAAAACGAAAGTGGTGACATTGGCCTAACTTTGAATTGCCGAGAAAAGTGCGATTCGCACAGTTAAACACCTTGTTGTTATCAGCACATTGATGTCTGTCACGAGATAGATGTTTTCTAGTCAATTGCACATTAGAAAGTAACATGCCACTGATGCTGGCCAACATAGATGCCATCCTCGGTGTCCCATTTCCTTTAAGAGAAAGCAGCAAGAAACCACTGTCTCATTACTAACACCGACACTGTGAGGGTGATGTGACAACATGTTCGACGACAGTGTGAATCAAGCCTAGTCATGTCCTCTTTTGCAAACGATAGAAATAACCTGTGAATTTCTTACGCTTCAAAGATGTTAGAAAGTCACGGTGAAAACCTGCACATAATTCTGACCATCTGTTGCTTTTTAATGCGTGCTTTAATTCCAATGCATTTTTTTTATAGCCAAGGTGTTACATCATGATGGTAACTTGGCTGGTCAGCCAATGAAGTTCATAAATACAGAACGCCTCGTGCAAGCTGTAAGGGTACTCACATCCCATGTAAAGTTGTTTTCGCCTCATGGCACCTGTTACCTTCGGCATAGTTGGCATACTTGCCACCATATGAGAAGTGGCACTGGTCACACAGCGGCACTGCTCTGGTGGCGAGAGGTTACTCGCATGAGACACAGCACTCGATCTTTATGGGGTTCAACAATGCTCGGAAGCAGTCGTCTCTCATAAGAGGTCTGTGGAGACGATTTTGTAGCTAAGCCCCGCAAGTTCCCATCGCGAGTCAAATATTGGCGACATCATATATGTGGTACATTGCACGTATAACATCTGTGTGTGTTATATTGGCATTATATTGGGTTATTTGTCACAATACTGTAGTTGTTTGTAAGATTCAACTGGCAGGCCCACAATCACTTAAGAAGGTCTTAATAAATATCCATGCATTCATTATACTGCGGTGTGGACAGTGTGTGTCTTATGAACAGTGCTCTTTCAGAACCCACTGAGCAAATCGATCGATTGATCATGTTCATTGCAAAAGAGTCTGACTTAGTCACCGTTAAGCTGCATTGTCTTTTAAATATATGCTGTTTGCAGCCCCAAGATGTCACCCACATTCCCACCGCGTGCTGTGCTGCCTTCGATGTCTCCTCCTGCAGCTGTGGAAAAGGAAGTTGTCCCGGAAGCCTGTCCTCCAGTGATGACAGAGCCACCCATGTCATCGCCAGAGAACCAGTTGCCCATAGTTTCTATACTCGGTGTGACTCAGAGCCTAGCACAGCAATCCAGCGAGAGCAGCGCCAGAGATAGAGCAGGCAACTCAGTTGCCACCTCTGCAGCGGCACAGTTACACAGACCAATGGTCGTTACCCACGACTTGACTGGCGGGGAGCTTGAAATGCCTAACCTTGATGATTTAGAATTCAGTAACTTGAGTCTTTTAGATGATGACGACGATGAGGAAGATTACAACAGCCAGTACACCGGCATTGAGAGCAAGAGTGAGACAGATGTGTAAGTCGCCTCTAGGCGCTTCTACAGCTGTCATCAGTCATGTACAGTTTGAGCTGTGCATAGCAAGTTTTTATGCATGAGATCACATGCACTGAATGTGAAACAGTAAATCTCCTTCCTAGGTGCAAGGAATCTGTGAAAACTTGTCGTGGTGGTCTAGTGAATATGGTGCTTCAATGCTGACACAAAGGTCGCGGGTTCGAATCCTGGCCGGGGCAGTCACATTTCAATAAAGCCTGGTGTACTGAGTTTTAGGTGCACTCTCAAAAACCTCAAATGGGTAAAATTTTCAGAGACCTGCTGTGGCGTCCTTCATGATCGTATTGTGGTTTCAGAATGTGAAACCCCAACCATTTTTATTTCTAAGAACCCCTGCAAAAATTTTATGCGCAACCAATTATTCACTGTCCTTAAATGGGCAATAGTATTGTTGAAGCACCCTGCAGATATTTCATCTGGTGGAATGGAAAGCTCTTAACATGTTACTGTACCAACTTTGAATAATGTTCTGAAATTTTCCTGTAGCAATTATTGCTATTGTAAATGTAGACGATCACCATGGTTGCGATTTTGTTGCAATGCCGCCTGCTTCATTTTACGCCACTGGTGTTGCCTACCGTACACGGCCAGCGTAGTGAACTAATAACGCAGGTGGAGAGTTGTTCAGTCCGCTCACAAACAAGAGTAATTAGTATTGAAATTGGTATTGCTGCAGAATAGTGGCCCATGCCTCTCTGTCTGTAGGGTACAAGTGTAATAAATCCATGCAACATTGCTTTTCCATCAGAATACTGGGGCCGAACCTACAATAAAAAAAGGGCCTAAAGAAAAGACAAGGTCACCACTGGAACCTGCTTTATCTTGCCAGGAGTCCACGTTAATTTGAGAGCTCTGAATATATGTGAAAAACTGCCTGCCATCTGTTTTGCCTGCCAAAAAATTGATCTAGAAGGGAATCTAATACACGGGCACTTTCGTTCACGATCAGGGCCGAGCTGGATTAGGCTCGATTTCAATGAGTTGTTGCTACACGGTTAGCTTTAATTGCAATCAGGCCCTTATAGAATCAAGACGATCACGATTTGACAGACGTCAGTGCAAAGTGTGGTACATTTTAGTTTGGACCATGTAGCAGCAACCGTTATTGATCACGATCAATAAATTTGATCCGGATCAACACTGGTCGCAATCAAGTGCCCAGGGGACATCCATCTAACATAATCAGTAAAAGTGCAATATATCAGTGCCTTTCAGCTGCTGTGATAAAAGTTGACCAATAAAAAGATCTTGGTCATGTCACAAAACATTTTCTCGCAAATGAATTTGTTGAATGTAATAAATAGCCTGCTCATTTTTTTATGCTTTGCTGTATAGTCATGTTCAGCAGAAGCAGCACCTTGTACAGAATGTGAGAGTATGTATAAAGTTTCAATTATTGCGAAAAGAGATGTATATGCAGCAAGGTGACGAACAGCAGAAGTAATCTTGATTGTCTTGTTTCGAAAACCATGATAAGACTGCACTAATATGTCGCAGTAAACCACATCAAAGTATTTTATTCACATGCTCAAATCACAACCTGACTTGTTGCATTTACTTACTTATGTGTGCCATGATCAAAAATAAAGGTACAAACAAAAGATTGGCATCCATTTTTTACATCTTCTGACAACACACATCTTTGGATATGCACACAATTTAGCTTTCTCTCCACCATCTTACAATAGGTCTGATGTTACTCGATCCTCACTAGCAGCTTTGCCTTTTTTCATTCTCTCCAGGGTTTTCTTTACTTTCCCTGTAGTTAATGTTAAGATGTCTGATTCATCTGGGTTATTACTACTTCTTATTTTGTCATCCTGGTTGGCTCAGCTTCTGTACAGATCTTTCTCTAGAACTCTACTACTACTTCAACTATGCTATTCATAATGGTAGTGACTTTGCCTAGCCCCTTAATGCATACATCTGATTTTTGCCTATCCACAGTTTTCTCTTCACAGCTTTGAGGCTTCCATTCTTCAGAGCATGCTCAATTCTCTCCATGTTATACTTTTTTATGTCGGCTACCTTACGCCTATTGATTAACTTTGAAAGCTCCACCAGCTCTATTTTGTCTGTTGCATTTGAGTCTTTCTTAGTTTAATTAGATTTTTCCTCTCCTAAAATAGCTTGCCACTGTCATGTCTAATAACTGTACCCCCTGCTGCCATTGCACACTCCTTAATACTAGTCAGATTATCATTGCATCAATGCTAAGGTTGGTTTTTTTGGTTAGAGCCACATACCTAATCCGAAGCGAAACTCATAATTCCTGTACTTTCCCTCTCGGTGATAGCTCTTTATTGGCTTCTTGTGTATCACCTTCTGCCATTCTTCCCTCAAGTCTAGGCAAATTTGATGCCTTACCATGCTTACCAGCAAATTCAATACCTCACCATATGAAGTTTATTTCATTTTTAGTTTTGCCTTTAGGACTCCTGCACGTCCATTTATGGTCAGCTTGTTTTCTGTGGAAGGTATTCAAGATCTATGAATTCTTATGTTCTGTGAACTGTACTAGTAAATTACCTCTGCCATTTTTAGAACTGATGCCAGATTTCCCCACTGCATGGTGTCCAGTCTGCTTCTTGCTTACCCTGCACTGAAGTCACCCATCAGTACAGTATAGAGTGTTTTTACCTTACTCATTGCTGTTCTACATCTTCGGACAAGTGTTCGACCGAATTATCATCATGGCTGCATGTAGGTGCATAAGCCTGCACCAACTTCATCTTGTACCTCTTATTCGGTTTAATTAGGATACTCGATATCCTCTTACTAATGCTATTGTATTCCTCTGTTCTGCCAGCTATACTTTTATGGTTAAGGGACCTCACCGCCAGTACTCTTCTGTCAACTAATCCCCAATAGCATAAGGACATGTCCGTTTTCAGCAGTGTATAAGCCGCATGTGTCCTAATTTCACTGAACCCTATCACATCCCATTTAACACCTTATAATTCCTCAAATAGTACAGCTAGACTCGTCTCACAAGATGACATTTTAGCGTTAAATTTAGCCAAGTTCAGATTCCAATGGCAGCCCTTCCAGACCCAGAGATTCTTAGCACTCTCGGAAAAAAAATGGAGAGATTATGTTGGGAAAACTGGCCACTCTGTATCTGAAGTGTCTCTTGATGGGGAGTGTACCAGAATATTGGAAGAATGCAAATGTCATTTTAATCCATAAAAGAGGGGACATCAAAGACTTCAAAAATTTCAGGCTGATTGGCTTACCGTCTGCTATCTACAAGCTATTAACAGAAATAATCGCTAATACAATTAAGGTGACACAAGAGGTCAATCGGCTTAACGACCAAGAAGGATTTCATAGAGGCTGCTAAACAATAGACCATATTCATACTATCAATCACGTTATATAGAAATACGCGGAATACAATCAACCCCCATACATAGCCTTTATATACTATGAAAAGGCATTTCAATTGGTGGAGATATCAGCAGCCATACAAGCGCTGCAGAATCAGTGCATCAACGACGTCTATATAAACATACTGGAATAAATCTACAGCCATCATTGTCCTCTGTGAAGAAAGCAACAGAATCTCAATAAACAAGAGTGTAAGACAGGGAGACAGGATATCTCCAAAGCTGTTCACTGCGAGTGTACATGCAGTTTTCAGAACCCTAGATTAGGAAGAGTTCAGGATACCCTAGTGACCTACAATTTGCTTATTACATTAATGAGTAAAGAACCAGATAGAACTTTACATTACATTAAAGAGTAAGCACATTACATTAGTGAGTAAAGAAACCAGTTCCAACTCGTGATTACTGAACTGGACACGAAAAGCAATAGAGTTGGCCTGAAAATTCAAAATTAATATGCATAAAACTAAAGTTATGTGCAACAGTCCCGGCAGAAAACAGTGCTTTGCGATAGGTGGCAAGACACAGGAAGTTGTAAAAGAATAAGTCAAAAATAGTGTTGACTTGTAGATGTTGTAATACTGAAAACAATGTTTCTTTTGTAGCTTTGCGTCAGCCCATACTTTTTAATTTGATTATTTTTAATTAGTGTGGCATGTTGTGCCACACTAATTCACTCACATAACCACAACAAAAAGTTAGCAAATTTTTGTACTTCAACGTTCAGTTATCTACAGAGCTTACGTGCAAAACTTTGCTGATACGATACCTGTGTTCATTTTGCCATTATTTAATGTGATTGTGTATCACTGTGCTTTGCCTCAGCTAAAATTAATATTCCAGTAACATAGTTTACCTCAACAAATTGAACAGTGCTTGTGTTTGCAGACCCACGCTGTGCGTCTGCAGTGGATATGGTAATACTTCGTGCTGCACCATGCATTGGCACACAGGCGCAAGTGAAAAGCAGTTGATCAGCCCTCCGACACTTTAAAGATGTTCTGTAACAATATTTCAGCATGGTCATAAAACGCTGCCGATCGGTAGCCGAGGCTCCTGAGAACACGCGAGCCAAACATATTAGCACAACACGCGGTGTGCAATTCACAACCAATTCTCTAATACAGCTAGAAAGTGTTGCCTCTTCTTTCTACAAATGATGCCATATGCCCGAAGTCACGGCCATTGGGCTTATCTAAGCTTCGTAAGCTGCATAGTCGCCATGACCGCCGCGGGATGCCGCCACATGCCAGCGCGCGCGATCGCACTGAAATTCGGGAGCTTTAGAAAAACGTACGCTAAGTCAGCGTTCGTGGCGGTCGCCCGCTATTTCCGCAACTTAACGGGAGCCCGGAAGAGTATAGCGTACGGCGCATACGCAGCAGCGCGATTGCGTATTCTATGCTAAAACTGCCTCGTAAACGAATTCGTGCACTCGAATAAAAAAAATATACTAAGACATAACTTCCTTTCTTCCTAGCTGCTATCTATTCCAGCTTAACCCCTGCTTGGCTTACAGCGCGTTTGTCGGGAGCAAGGAACCTCCTTGGTCGGGACGAGAGGAGTGTTACGACAAAACTGCAGGCTGCTCGACCCCCCCCCCCCCCCCCCCTCAACGGATTCTAACAATTTCAACAACGATCGATTAGCGAGGCAATAAACTAAGGTTACCTGTAAATGTGTTTTTCAAAGCTGTAACGCGAATGTGCAATTCACATACGCCATTGTAAATGCCGCTGCTCGTGGCGGGAACTACAAACCATTCGTCGCCAGGTTTTACTGTTTCTGATATGCCGCTCGACACGCCAGCAGGGGCGTCATGTTTCTTATTGGTTTCTTATTGGTGCAGATCGGCGTGCTAGTACAATTCAAGACGGTGGGCACGAATACGGTAATGCAACAGCTCGGTGACGTAACTGTCACTGTAATTCCGCGTCGCTGAACTAGCAGAGCACGTCTGCCCAGCTGCTTGAAAACACATAATCACGCCGTGAAAACAAGATTTTAGAAGGTTACGGGCTAAGAGATGAGTATGCGATTGAGGGATGCGCATTCCGGCATTCGTAAGACGCAAGGAAACGTATTTACCATTTGTAAAGTGCTGCGCAGCCGGTGGACGTTCCGCGGGCTCTCCAGCAGACGCTGTCCGAAGTAGCTGCTCGACTTTTCAGTCTTCTGGCATTGTCTCCGCGCTTGAATTCCAGCAAGGCGCATCTGGTCGCAAATACAACGAAGAACGCATCACTGTTTTCGTTACTATAGTGCCTAGAAAGTATATTCTAGGCACTACACCGTTACTCCCAGGATCTGTTATTTGCCGCAACCACGGACACCGTGACCGCAACGGTCGCAACACAATGGCTCCAGCGGCGCGACTACGTAGTGAATGCCGTAGTTTCGGATTCCCCGACTGGCCGCCGCAGCAAAAACAAATTATAGTCGGTTACAACCTAAGAATAAATATGCGCTCCGCCCCCAGTAGTGCAGCACGCCCGTCATTCATCTGTGCAACAGGGCAATGATGGGCGATTTTCGTTCTAACCATAAGCACATTTTCGCTGAAAATTGATGATTGATTTGATTTGTGGGGTTTAACGTCCCAAAACCACTATTTGATTATGAGAGACGCCGTAGTGGAGGGCTCCGGAAATTTTGACCACCTGGGGTTCTTTAACTTGCACCCAAATCTGAGCACACGGGCCTACAACATTTCCGCCTCCATCGGAAATGCAGCCGCCACAGCCGGGATTTGATCCCGCGACCTGCGGGTCAGCAGCCGAGTACCTTAGCCACACCGTGGCGGGGCCGCTGAAAATTGAAGACTTGAAGTACTATGCATATCATAAATTAAAAGTCTGTCGTTCCTTGTCAGAACATTTACTTTTTGCAGGGTAGCGAATCCAAAATTTTTGATGGAATTCACAGAAAAGTAAAATTTGTTGATCGTAAATTAGCGAAAGGAACACGAGCTTCTACGGCCAAGTTATAAGAATAAATTTGTGAAATCCGCCTTACGTCACGTAAATAGCCGGCTGCAATTTGGCAAGGTAAATATGCAAATTCTGCCGGGAGGGGACAGTGACCGTTGTGGGTGGAGCTTACATTTATTCTTAGGCTGTAACCGACTACACGAACGTTCGCAAAGGCACTCTTCAAAGCAGCATCACGTACCTTGCAGCGCATGAAACTCGACCACTTTTTCTACAAACTGCAGAGTAACATAACCATCGTATCAGGAATTGTGAAACCGTGCTAGATATGTTCACAGTTAGGTGAAAAGTGCAGCGCGATTTGCCAGAGCATGATATGCATGTCTAAACACTTTAGGGGACCGTCCCATCCTGTGGTCACTGCACAATAGCCTACACCAGTGCATATGGCGTTAGAAATTTGCCGAGCAACACTGGCATACACATACTCTGCAATTCAAGAGCTTATTAGAGTACTCCTGGCTAGCTTCACAAGCCTGAAAAACAGCAGTCGATGTGCACAAGCCTAAACAATTGGCAATTCACTCTACTTGGAAATACTAATGCACCTGTAATTATACTCGGTAAAATTTACATTCAAAAATTAGCATGTTAGAGCATAAAAGTCTTTAATCACTCAGAGGCTCCTTTTCGCAAACCACTTGCGCATGGTATGCATTAAATATCGTGTGCCCTTGAAAATGCTGAAGTCATGGTTTGCTGCAATGCTACAAGTTATTTATAAAAAAACAGCTTAAGTAAAATTACATGGCATAAAGGTAGCCGTATTCACATGCTCACCAGTACTTATTTCCCTATAGACCTGCAATATTTAAGATATACAGAAGACTGCAATCAGACACCATACACTTTCTGCAAATAAAAGCATTCTGAAGAAACAAATCTTTTATCACTCATATTTATTAAGTAGTTTAGTAAAGCATGAGCGGACACAGATGTTACAAGTGGTTTATTACATTTTTCAACACATTGCAACACTTTCATTAAGAACATGACTCTATACAATGCAACCAGGCTTCTCTACAGTTTGTTGCAAATGGTGCTCCTCCCTTGCTGCAGCTCATAATCCATTGACGTACGCCACGCTACCTTCATGTGCTTCATGGTCACATTAAAAGTTGATGGGTTTACCGCAGTAGGCCGACAGATTTGCTTCCCGAAATGCTTCAGAAACAGTCTGGAAAAAAAAAAAAGGAAAGCATCTCAGCAAACCAGAAAAATATTTATGAGTTATACTTAACAGCAACAGAGTGCCACAGCACAGGTATTGCGAACCACAAAGAAGTCTAATACGTGTGCAAGATTTGCTGTCTTAACTTGCTGAAGACTGTAAATTGAATGAGACATTCTGTATATAATTATTTTTGCTGTTCACACTTGTGAAATTACTTTTAGATGTATGCTGTAAAGTGAATACCGAAATGCCACAAATTTTCTGTAAACATTTCACTGACAACAGGTGCTACCTAGCATTTTACCATATTTGTGTTAGATTCATAGCTGTGCAGCAAACTAATTCAGTGAAAATGGAACATATTCTGCCTCAATAAAACTTGGATAAATAGAACATTCTGGTAAATAGAACAACTATGTAATACCACTTTGACGTGATACCGACTTTCAATAACAATATCAGTGGTCAGGTAATTATAAAAGTCCCCATACTGATACCTTTTTTAAAGGTGATTGTAATGACTTTTGTTTTCCCACACCATATTAACTTTAATTTTATACCAATTTACATAGAAACTCACAACACTTGTGCATTATATTTAATAACATTATCAGAATGTTTTGGACATAAGAAAGCTCCAATACAGAATATTCTACACACAGCTCTAGAAGCCCTTGCTTCTTTGACTAGTCTTGTGGCACATTTAAGGCATTCATACCTAAGCAATCTACACTGTCAACTTTTGTGAGAAGGAACGCGGCCACGTGTGACCTGTGCGCTTCGGCGGCTGCTGGCAGCGCATTCAAACAGGAGCGAGAGCAACCACCGCCTCTCGAGTCATCTCGAGGCGAGCAAAACAACCACTCATTGCTGATATAGAACCAGTGGCAAGACTGCAACCGCCTCCCCCTTCAAGGCGATTACCGGCCCCTTGAATAGTCACCTTCAAGGGGCAGGGGGTTGCAATATTGCCGCTGGTTCCATATCAGCAATGAATGCTCATTTTGCTCGCCTCGAGATGATGCGAAAACAAGCGGTGGTCGCTCTCGCTCCTGCTTTAATCCGCTGCCAGCAGCCGCCAGAGCATGCAGGTCACGGGCTGTCGCGTTTCCTTTCATAAATATTGACACAGTATTGTGTAAATTTATAAGAGGCAATATTTTAAAGGCAATTTGTCCCACATTTAGACTCTCTTTTGCTCAACGAAAAGTAAATTACTGGAACACACAGCAGTAGGCTTATTGAATAGATTCACAAAGCAATGAGTGAGTCTATGATCTGTATAAAGATGTAACACACAATGTAAACCTACGAATTGGACAGAAAATGTAACCTTGAACAACGTAACCTTGTAACCATAAATCAAGCAATGTAACCACGGCACTTATGCCACTCACAGGATGCGCATGGCAAACCCTTGCAACATCCTCAGCAGATGCTCCATACTCCATTGCCAAGGCAGCTTCGTTGATAATCTCGCCAGCATTCTGTATAGAGACAACAAGTGAAAAAGAATTACCAACTTTCATGGCAGCAAAACTTTAACGAATGCCAAAAATAAAGTGTTTGCCATGTTCATTATATGTATTCTGCTCAAATCTGCTGCTTTGTTGCCTCAGAAAAGGAGGTAATCATTGCAGTAAAATCTCGCTAAAGTGAACCTCAGTATAAAGATTTTTTCAGATTAACAAATTTTTTGAAAATCCCCCTTCACATTTTCATTGGTTTATTATAAAAATATTTCACTACTACGAATTTCAGAATACCGAATGTTTCAGAATAATGAATTGAATCTTATCCGCCTTATATCTTCCTAACACTTCTCCCTAACACTTCAAAATAACGAGTAGCGATTTTAAAAAGTTACTCATGGTTCTAAAAATAATGCCCAGCTCTGTAAGTGCCACTATCATCATAATCAGAACGGCAGCGTATTTATCTACACGCTCTGTTCAAATGTGCGATAGCCCTATCGCCATCACTATTGCTTGGTACTTGTTTTTCGCATCAGGCTTCGCCCTGTTGCCTTTCTTTTTGTTGGACAGCTTGACTTGCGTGCTTGTTACACAGGCTGTTTTCTAGCGTTTTGGTTGGTGGTTGAACATTAAAGATGAGCTACGTAAGCAGCACGAAGGGAATGCTACGACAGTAAAAAATGCGATGCGAGTGACCTTTGGGACGAAGTGACCGATGATTGCCCGTGCATGCTTCACTAATGCTCGAACACTACACAGAGTGCGACGGCGAAGTATGCTTGTGAGCTTAGCTAACAACTGATAAGATCTATACCATTTGTCCTTATAAGGAAACGGCGATGATAGCAGAGATGCCATTGAATCAGCACGAGCGAATTAACGTGAAGAATCGGTATTTAATGCTGATGCTTTGCAGCGCGTAAAAAGGATGTGCACGCTTAAGTTCGTCATTTAGAAGTAGAGCTAGCCACATCAGGATAGATCTCGCTCTTTCTCAAATAAATGTGCACTTATTCAGTGATATTTTCTGTCCGTTTTGTTGCCCTTATTCAAGCATAACGCGGCCACAAATGTGTATATACACAACACAGGTAGGCGACTCGCATGTTTGCGTTTACCATTTCTGCGCAAATTTTTAATGCTTTCACTACGACTTTTCAAAACAATGAATTATCTATGGCGGTTTCTTGATATTTGTTGTATCAAGGTTTCACTGTACAAGCAGAACACCGTTTTACAAACAAATCACCTTGTTAATGAGCTTGAAGAAAGTGTCAATAAACACAAAACCCGACTCATCGTTTTATGCTGAACACTGAAATACCTATCAAGCAGCAACTGCCATGTGCTCTTAGCTGTAAGCCATTTCTTTTGATTTGGCACAGGAACTATGCTGCAGGTTCCATTCTGAAAACGTTTTTCTATCTTTTGTTAGCCTGATTGTCGTTTTTGACGATCCCTAGTCACTCAAGTAGCTAAGATGTTTTGCAAGCACACCTTTGGCATTTGCCGTCGCAGGGTAGCCCAATTACGGCTTTTCCAACATTCATGATGGAACTGCAGCGCAACTACACACAGACAGAGGAAAGAAGGTACACATAATGTAGTGCTGCTTCAACTAGCCCAAGTTTCGGTCTTCTTGAACATTTCCTGGTTTATACTTCATATCGAGATTTTTGAACGAACAAGCTAACAGAAAACTCACCGGTCCAATCATATGACAACCCAGTATCCTGTCTGTCTGCTTGTCGGCCAGGATTTTCACGACGCCGTCTGTTTCGTTGTTGGTTTTGGCACGGCTGTTGGCAGCCATAGGAAATTTTCCCACCTTGTAATCAACGCCCTGTAAAAACCAAGAGTGCATCCACTGACACGAGACCAATGCAACAGAGCAGCAACTGCACTTGCATGATTTTAATGGTGACATCTGCCGCAACAACTTATCATCCTGAAGTAGAATCAATTACATATCTTTGTATGTGCATTTGTCTCACAAGTCAAAACACTGTCTACACATCAGGTGTTCTGGGTGCATTTATAAGTTTCAAGGGACACTTTGGGATCTTTTTTTTTTAATTATAATACGATATAGCATATGGTATTGACAGTCCTGCAACAAATAGGGTAGTTCAATAAGCACAGTAACTATAGTCCCTAATATTAAAGAAATATGTTGAAAATGAGAAAGGCAGCTCCTTTGTGCAACGTCTACCATGACATTACGCTGTACACCACTGCAGTCAACAAGTCACAGCACACATGGTGCTGGTGCGAGAAAAGAGAAACTGGCAATGGCATTTGACAAAACATCAATCTATGCCAGCCTTATAGAACTCAAGAACAATAATTTGAACACCGTTTCTTTTTAAGTGCCTGTTCAACAAGCTAGTGGTACAGAATTTGACATCACTAACACAGGGCAACATGTAAAACATAAACTCGCTAATAATCATTCAGTTTCATTTTCAGGGAAACAATATGACTCGATTGCATAGTTTCGCACAGATCAAGACAGTACCAAATAGAACTATATGGAAAGCTTTAGTGATTTCAGTGGACGTAAGGAAATTGCAGAGTTACCCTTTAAGTGTGTACTTGACTAGGCTGTCACAATACTGTAATGTCCAGCACCAATTAATCGGCAGCCTTATGACTGGTTGACTAAATTGTCCAACAATTACAACCAAGCATGAGGGTACTGCATTCACATGACTCAGGCTACATGACTAAGCCAGCAATGCTTCACTTATATGATAGCACACCGGTACTTGCATGTTCTACTCTTGTTGGAGCACAGCTGCTATGGCTGATAACTGAAAAGATGAACTTGTGGGAACTGATTTCCTGACTTACTGGACTTACTGATTAGCTACAGCTAGCCAGAGCTGTAGCCAACAGCTTCTGTTGACCACAGTTAAGGAGCAACGCTGTGACTCAAAGCTTTTATCAAAGTTCTTACTCGATACAAACTAAACTTGCGTGGATTGATAATATTTGTGTGTTGATTTCAAATATGCATTTTTTTTTTCTTAGTACAATATGCAGTTTCTAAATTTCAGGTGGCAGTTTGCGAGCAATAGTTTGGCTTAACTTAGAGAGTTACTAACAAACTAAAGCACATCAGAATGACCTAAAATTAGGGCAGAATGCAAGAAAACAAAAATGAATGTCCTAAGCCCATTTGAATAAAAATTGTGGTGAGTATTTGTTACTGAAATCCCAGCTTAATGCAGACTTGTTTGTGAATGTTTAACATACCATATCTTTTGTTCTAATCATTTTAGAACATTTATTCTTGCTTTTTAGCATTTTGTACTCATTCCAGGTCATCCTGATGTGCTTAATTACTTTTTGCAACTCTTTCGGGTTAGGCAATCTATGGCTCCCAAGAAGCATATGAAATGTTTGATAGTTTAAAACTATATATTATATAACAAAAATAACTGCATATTTGAAACCTACACACACAAATACACGAACTCAGCAAGCCTCACCTCAATCGACAAAAAAAGTTTAACAAAAACTTCTGGATCCAAGTGAGCGAAGAAAGGCCATCTACTGAGCGAAGAAAGGCCATTTAATGCATGCGTTCAGAACACAGATTTCTCTGGTGAGTAGATAGTTCATAGCAAAAATGAAATTCACAGCTCACTGGATGGTAATGAAAAACTTGATTAACAGAAATGCTCACTTGGGATTTCAGATCTTCCTCAGTTTTTCCAATGAAACCAACTTCTGGATGCGTGTAGATGACTGATGGCACGCAGTTGTAGTCAATGTGCACTGGGCCTCCCATGATACCCTCAACACAGACAATACCTGCATGTTTGAAAAAAATTAGTTGTCAATCAGGTTCTTGCATTATTTATTATGAAGACAATTGGTTCCGTTACTAAACATGAGAAAAAATAAAAGCCGATATTGCACAAATTACACTCAGAAAAAGCCTTATGTACTACGGTCAAACCCCATTATAAGAGGCATGTTCTGGGCAGCAATTTTTGTCTCTTATATGAGATTGTCTCTTATAAGCAGGGCATTACGTAGGCATTCTCTCATCAACCATTATTTTACAGTAGGCACACTGGTATCTCTTATACCCATTTGTCTCTTAAATCGTCTCTCTTATAAAGGGATTCTACTGTACATTTACAAACGAATTGGTAGCTATGAATAGCTCTAACTTTCGCATTTTTGGCAAGAATGCGGAACATACAGTGACTAAAATACCCAGAAATGGTTTTTGATTACAACATCTTAGTATTTTAGTATAAGGTTGAAGTTTCTATCGTTCTCCCTCACAATTTACTACACCGATTAATGGCTATGCTTAAGTATCTAGAACAACATTGTACTGAACAGTACACAGCAAAATGGGCCAAGTACACAGCTCTTAAGGTATAGCTTATGCCCAATATAATGTGGCTAAGTAGACTCACCTTCATCCTCTGCTTTGTGAGCCAACATTGGACCAGGGACACAGTCCCCAATTGCATAAATGCTTTATGAAAGAAACGAAATGAAGAATAAGAATTATTATTATTATTATTATTATTATTATTATTATTATTATTATTATTATTATTATTATTATTATTATTGTTGTTGTTGTTGTTGTTGTTGTTGTTGTTGTTGTTGTTGTTGTTGTTGTTGTTGTTGTTGTTGTTGTTGTTGTTGTTGTTGTTGTTGTTGTTGCATTTTACAATAGATCGACTTGCCCACCTAAACATCTCTGTACCTTCGAGTGAGCACTACTTTGACAGAGCAAACAGAATATATCAAAGACCCTCACACAAAACAAAGATGATAGGACACATACAAAACATCAGCCCCTAATTTTAAATATGTGCATGCAAAAGCTTATTACATTTGAAGGGAAACATTTAGGGGTCAAAATTTTCACTGGCCAGTCCTTTTTTCTCGCAAGTTCACAAAAAAGGGCAATACTGAAATTTAGTAACATACTATGGCATGAGTGGCTTGAATTTCCAAAGACTAGATACACCTCAAGAATTAGGTGGTGTCTAAAGTTCACTTTGATGATCCGTGAAAGAGCTTGCCACAATGCAGAGGTCACTGATCTAGCAAAAACACACCTCAGAAATGTAAGAACTTTACGAACAAGCCCAAATCTTGCTGAACGCCTCTTCGGTGTACTAAGGAGGCCTGCTCAAGTGTTTTCACAGAGATAAAAATGGCCAGAAATTATCAGCTCAAATATCCTTTAATCACATTGTAAGGAGCGATTCTTTTTAGGTGCAGTAAGACTTTGTTTGGTAAAAAAATTCAATTTTGAGATTTTGCAGCCATCTGATGGAAAATTTCTTTATCTTAAAAGAAATTATCCACATTTCGATGCTTGCAGTTTCGAAAATAATTTTTGGTCCTTTTCCTTTGACTATTTGCAGGAAATATGAGTTTACGTCAATGTGGACTAGGCGTTTTTTTTTTTTAAGAACAGTTTTGGAAGTTTGTGTCTTGGAAACTAAAGGGCACAAGCACAAAAAATTTTCGCATGTTGACTAGTGGCATTTACATGCCTGGGACTATATTGAGTACCCTAGATGTATGTCTACTCTTTTAGTATAAAAAAAAACATCCGTAATTGACGATTTTCATACATTGGCAAACGTAAAAAAGCATACGAAATCTAGTTTTCTTTTGTACACTCACAATTTTACTTCCACTTCTGTAGAGCATCAGTTGCTACATTTGTACAAACCTTCGATGCTCTGCTAATGGTAGTTCTTAAGAAAAAATGAAGTATATATATAGAAAAACTAAGAAAACAAAAAATAAAAATCTAAGTACAACTGAAAACTAATTCTGAGCTCCAAGGCAACCTGCATCTATCTTCAACATTCCTGGCAAATGCTGAAATGTGTTTTCAATGTCTCATCCCACTTTAACAAACCAATGCCATTATCTAATAAGATTATGTTTTTAGAAAATTACACGTTCAATCTGACCAAAAGCATAACTGCCAGCATATATATATATATATATATATATATATATATATATATATATATATATATATATATATATATATACACACACACACACACACACTGACCCACATATTATCCCCCTGTAAAGGTGGTTTCACTGTGGCAAAGAGATGCTATACCGTGAATACAACTCTCCAGGATAAATCCACACTTCAAGGTTAATTGAAGGTATTAGGTACATTGACATCAATTCCCCATTTTTAAAGTTTAAAAGCCTGCCATACTGATTTATAAGCCCAAAGTATAGAAAGTTTTAAAATGTAACATATTTTACAAGTTATTACTTGTATCCTACCAAAAATCAAATCCCACTACTATTCAAAGTTGCTTCCACTTCTTTTGAACTAAAAATAATTATATTGGCACATTCTTTGATACATTGTTTCAATTTAAAAAAAGTGTCATAGAAGTTAGTATGTTCATGACAAATATCCTCATTTTTCCTTATAATAAGTGATATATACCATTGAAACTTGAAGCAAAACTATTTGACCAAATTACTATTTGCTTCAAGCCTAAAATTTACTATCTGCAGAAGCCTATTAAGAACAACTGTCCTTAGAACCTTCAATGTGCCACTTTCAACTCACCAAAGAAGGGAGAGAGCTGCTGAGCCCACTGCCATAGTTAAGAAATGAAAACAGCCTGTAGCAAGTTCCCACTTACTTGGGGATGTTTGTCTGAAAGCGAGAATTGACAGTGATACGGCCACGCTGGTCCTTCTGTATGCCCATCTCTTCCAGGCCGAGGTTTTCAGTGTAGGGTCGTCGACCAACACACACCAGAAGAACGTCACAGTCCAGCTGAAAAAAAAAAAAAAAAACAAAAAAAAACGTAAGTGAGCACCATGAAATGGCATTCCTGTCCTCGACTGCTCTTTTAACAGCAAGGCTTTCTTTTACACATTGGCTTCTAAGCGATGATGTTAAAAAGTTCATTTCGCAGAAATTCTGGTGTCAAGGTCTTCGGTTGTGAGAGAAAAATCAGATTGGACTATGAGCGAAAATTCGAAACAGATTCAAATAAAGAATCGAGAAAAAAGCTTTGCTTCGAGTGGGAATGAAACTCTGGACATCGGCGTGGCAAGCAAGTGTTCTAACACAGAGCCTACCCTGGGCTTGAGACTGTGAGGAAAATAAATAAAAGATAGTATAAGATTGTCAATTAGTGCGAGGAGTCTCTTTAACGTATGCAATATTGTGTGGCAGAAACACAGAATAGGGCCATGAGTCAAAACACGCAAATTGCGTGACAAGTGGTAGCCCACAAATTACAAAATGCACAGACAGAATCAATCATTATTATCAGCAACTGTTTCAACACAGTGTGCAACTGCACAGTCACGCGTGCTGACTTACGGTACGGTGTGAACATGTACATGGCGTACGTTACGTGTACGTCTTTGACCATCAAAGGGTTAAGGTTGAAATGTGTAAATTTGATACATATACAGAACGTTCTTCATAAATCCCGTCTCCTTAGTGTCCCATTAATAAATTGCCTTGCATAAGTGAAGGCTGATCAATCTCGCAGGGGAGGAGGACAAATACTAAAACTTACATCTTCCTTTTTGGAGGGGTCTTTGACATCCTCCACGCTGACTTTGATAGTGCCGCCTGAACGAGTAGCACCTGTCACTTTCGTAGACAGCTTGAACTTAAGACCCTGTTTCGTGAGGATTCGTTGGAAGTTCTTGGAGATCTCCATGTCGATGCCCATGCCTCCAATATGGCCGAGGAACTCCACAGCTGTCACTTGAGCCCCAAGTCGAGACCAAACGGAACCCTGTTCGACAGAGCTAAATGTCAGGAAAGAGGTGCTACTCTATTTAAACTAACTGAGTCTGCCAGATCCAACAAATATAGGCTGGTATAACACTGCCGTTTCTCTCAGCTTTTGTCATACATGATTCACTATTCAAGAATTTTGACGGTAATCATGGCTTAACCAAGCGGTTGACGGTTATTTCCCGCAGAAGAAAAACGGAATAGAATCATTCCATTGTGACCACCGTGTCGATATCCGCTATAAATCTAATAAACAGTACAAAGTAACACTCTACAGATTAACACAGTCCGACAGTTACAAGGCACACAGATAGAGAAGCTTAAATGTGAGTTCTACACATTAGAAACTACTCCTCTCTCCATATTTAATGGTGTTGTGCAATATGTATGCAACAGCAAGGCACTGAGCCACGCTCCCAATTAAGGCTACAGAAGTTGCATCTTTTCTTTCCTGAGCTGCTCTGTCTTTTTATGCAACAGCAAGGTCTTACTGTTTAATTTCAACAAACACAAACAAATCAATACTGCTTGCTAAACGTACTCAGAGGGGCACAGGTACTAAAGCAAAAAATCACAGCACAAATAACTAAAACACACCTGTTAAAAAAATGTTTAAAGTATTTACAAGTGCTCAATAAGCAACGAAAGGTTGGAACTTATTTCTTAGAAGAAATTGAGAGCTCGAACAGAGGACCAGTGTTTGCAGTCCACATGCAATTGAATATGTGTATTACGTAAAAATAATGTACTGACGAGCGCAAATGCAAGAAAATAGACTACAAAGAGCTTTTCTGAATTCTTCTGTTTTTATGACCCAAATATAACTCTTTGATGTGTATTCTTGATGCTGAACCATATTTATTCTATTTTTATATAACAACAGAACACTGCAATACGATGCTTTTAAGAATAAAATGTTTTCCATTTTGCTTCCTGCTGTTCATAATTAGAAGTATTCTTTGCTGGACTAGCCAGCTCATATTCATGACCAGGTCTGGAAGGCATGGCTGTACTAAAGTGCTTGTTTGGGCCGACTGGTACATGATCAACTAAGCAAAAAAAAAAAAAAAAGAAACAGCACATAACACAGGACAATGACGTTTCAAGAAAGCGCTTCGTCCGTCTCTATTACTTTCCTGTGTTACGGGCTGTTTTTTTTTCTCTCTTCATTGAGGTATGGCTGTTTTGCACCTTTCTTGAACCCTTCTCTCATTATTTCATTGCACTAAACATTAATATCTTTGTGGCCAGTACATGGCCTGCATGACAGCAAATGTGGATAAACTTAGTAACAGTGATACAAACTGAATGAAAATGTGGTTTGAGAGTCAATAATCATGAATTACATAATGACTGTGAAATGTCACACTTCTAGTTTCTAAGTGGGTACGTGAAACTACCATGGTGAAAACACATACCAGTTCTAGCCCAATCACGCCAGCACCGATTAAAATCATCTTCTCTGGCACTTTCTTGAGGCTCAGGGCACCAGTTGAGCTCACAATGGTGTCTTCATCGACCTGGAAGATTGTTCAGTTTATGTGCAACAGACCACATTATGAAAAAAAAAAATGCTGTAGTGCCAAAGGCACATGCATTCATCTCAACATTAGGGGGCACTGCAACACAAATCTGGCTTGTCTGGTAATCTGGTTTATTTATCGAATGCATCGATACTGTTGTGCAAGCTGAAGTACTGAAAACAATGTATAGCTGTATACAATTTAGAAGTCTGCTGAATGTCCCCCTCAAAGACAGATGCAAGAGAGCCTGTCCCAATGACTGTGCCCTCCAGAGTGATGTGATAAGCTGGACGGTTGGTACCCTGCCTTCGGTGAACATTGCCGAGTGCACGAGCAAGCCTATTTTTTTATTTGCAGAGGCGATTGGCGGCCGCACTTCAGTCACTTAAGCCCAGGCTTTCCCAAACTTCTTCAGTTGCATGAAACTACTATATAATAATTTTAATTGAATTTAGAAACTATCACATGCTGACTACAGCAGCACACAAGAGTGACATCTGACAATGGAAGTATCACTTGATCGCATGACAGTAGTGTCAATGGCTGTGTGCTGAGATTAGCTTGACGAGACCAATTGTACACAGCAGTCACATGGTGTCATCTTCATCTGAGGTTGTGCGACAAAGAAAAGTGCTGTTACAGTTCTACAAAAAAGAATGTAAGCTTGCTTACTGTAATTCCTGGAAAAGGTGTCACTTCGGATCCCGTGGCAATCATGATGTTTTTGGTCCTTACAACTTCAGACGAGCCGTCACTCTTGAGGGCAGTGACTTCATTTTTGCCAGTAATCTTGCCATGGGCCTTAATGTGTGTGACCTGAAACAAACAAGTAAAAAACAGCTGACAGTGTGTTTCTTGTGCTTAAGTAATTTCGGACAGTATGCTTTAAGATCGCTCACCTTGTTCTGCTTGAAGAGATGTGCTATTCCACCAGTGAGGGCTTTTACCGAGTTAGACTTTTGTTCCATAAATTTGTCAAGGTTTAGACGAACATTGTCGACTATTTCATCAGCCAGGACAAAAAAAAAAGTACACAGCACCTCAGTTTCAGTCATTCGATGATGCCATGATGAAAGCGTTGTGCTTCTTTTCAACAATGTTCTCATTTTTGACCAAGAGTGAATCTCACTCACTATGAGATTACTTTAAGTTACAATGTGACTTACAACAAGAATGCGAAGTGAATTAGAATGCATGCAACATATTCACAATTGGAGTTTCAAACCTATAAATTATCATCACAACCACAGCATTGTGACTGATAAAAGGGTATTTACGGAAGCATGAAGCTTAGTCAATGGAAACAGTACAGCTTTCTTGGAATTCACAACTATCAAAAGGGCTGGTACAATGTTTTCCTGTATTGGCATCACATAAGCACTCTGTACCACAATGCGAGACTATCCGATCCCATTTCTGCACCACAATCAACAATGGTGCGTGATACTCGGTCCACATTAATCTGGATTGAGTTTGGTACAGTCATCAGACGAATTGCAAACTGAAAGCCAGATTCCGATGTGTAGGTTGTGAATGCTTTGATCGTGATCAGGCTTGATCTCAATCATAAATCCCTATGTCACACTGATCACATAAAAAATAAGATTACAAAATATTCAGACAAGTTGCACCGGTGTTTTACAATGGTTTAACATCTTCAATTACTCGTTTTTTAAAGTAATTTGAAATTGTTCATTTAATACATACTGTGGATACAAAGTCCATGACAAGAGGGTAGAATACAATAAGACAGAAAAAAAAATCTAGTAAATTTAACCATAAAGCAAATGCGCCCAATGGTAAGGCACAATCACAGGAGCAGGAAGCGATCGACTAAGCTTAGCCTACAACAGTGCTAAACTTTCCTCATACTTTACGATCATCATGAAGGGCTCGCCCAAAGTAAAGTTATTTACAAAAAATTTAAATGAAAGATTCTGGCATAGGTGCTTTCAAAGACTGATCACCTTCGATTCCTCGGTTCTTGAAGTCGTTTGAATGTGCCATATGGTAGAGGTGCGAGTTGTGCAGCAATGCTTTGGAAGGGATGCAGCCCACGTTGAGGCATGTTCCACCCAAGGTGTCATTCTTTTCTATACATGTAGTCTGGATGGAAATGGTACAACACCACACATAAGACAACGTGCACTGAATATAAGTGTGTTCAAAAGGGCGTGTACGTACACGGCCTGGATTACCTTTAATCCTAACTGCGCAGCTTTGATTGCGGCTACATAACCACCAGGTCCACCACCGATGACAACGAGATCTTGTTCCTCTGCAATATGGACCGTGTTCATAATCAAATGCACGTACACAGAGCAAGTCCCATATTCCATAGCAAACGTAAACTAAGAAGCGTATACAAGTTTACTACAGATCCATTAAAGAGCGAGGATGTATGCTGGAAATACAGACTGAATCACACTTGTCTAGAGCATCAAGACGGCTGCTTGAGCTACCACTTTCTGTCAAAGTATGAAAAGGCCGGCGCCATAATGATACTTAACCATAGGTCGACTTACTCAAACTCAGATCGCGCCGGCCGCGAGTCTGAGTGAGTAGGGGCGAGTAATATTTGGCGAGTATGCGTCCGAGTGATTCTGGTTGAGGTAAACACTAGTAAGTCTGAATTCGAGCGGGCCGTAAGTGTAAAACATGTTTTGTGAGTGAGGCTCCACCTGCAAATACTAACATTGTCATACAGCATGCTGGGTCCTAGTGCTATAATTCAAGCTTGAACGGAAGCTTGCAGCTTCGTGCGGTAGCGGCTGCGGACAACAGTGTCCACAGAAACGCGCTCCACTGCTCTAGTGTGATTCAGTCTGTGCGAGACACTTGCAAATGCAAACGCGAGTGACGCTGTGAACCATGCAGGAAATGGAAACGTTATTGCTGTACACGTTTAGCCTAAGGACAGTCGTTAATCCAAGACAAATCAGTATATACCTGTACTGCTCGAGTAGTTTCGGTGGTGAGAGGTCTGTACTCCGGGTACAGCGATGCCAGTACACGCCGACCTTTGCAAGGTAGAAGCCTAGGTAAGTTTAAATAAACGTGAACGAAAACATGTACAGCTTGACAGCATAATGACATAACGTAACATATGCAGCTGGATTCGCGGACAATGTCAGTAATGTGGTTAGCTGCTTACGAGTTCGGCATCACAGATACGACCTGGACACGCTTGCAAAGATCATAGGTCAGCTTGAAGTTATAAGCACATGTTACGAGGTACGCAGTATGGCATACATAACTACAACGAAACAACAATCATTTGAAACCCGTGTGTATACAATAAAGGCACCGGTCAAAGGCACTATCGCTTTCGGTCTGCTCTCTTATGAGCGCACATTAGGAGCGTGCCTTGCCAAGAGCTCAAAGAAATTGGCCACACGTGAGTAATAGCAACGACTGAGGTTCAGTTGTACCTTCTGAAATGGAATTTATGCTCACCCTTAGCGCAGGAATTAGCCTGATCCACAAATTTGACTGCATGCTGTATTTTCGCACGTCTTTCGGTGCGGGAAGGGCAAACAGACGGCAAAATCGACCAACTTCGACCACAGCGCCACCGAACAGACAAAAACAAAACTGTAACTTACCTAAAAATAACTCTCACTTCTTTATTAAAAAAATTTAATAATACTTGTACTATTATTGTAAAAAACACACATATACAAACGTATTTTTATCATCGTACTATACTTTTTTTTTTACTGTGAAGTAGTGAGGTTTAATTTTGCGTTCCAAGCGACTGCTATCCCCGAGTCTTCGTTGCGTATTTTAGTTATTGTGTTTATTACAAATAACTTTGAAAATCAAACTTGATTTTGGGAGCCAGATATTCATCGCGGCCGCCGCGCCTGTGGTCAAGTTTATTGCTGCTGTTTGAAGCGCTAGCAGTGACGAGCACAGAAGCACGCTTGTAGCTGGTGATCGCAGAGGCCATAGCGGGCTGAAGGGCAGAACGAGTAGATTTCTGCATCACCTTCACCACAGCGCAGCTAAGTTATGCCAGCCAGATTAATTAAGAATACACGCCATGCAATACGCGAGCGCCGCTGGAATGAAGGCGAAGTGACTTAGAACACTGTTTCTTTTTTTAAAGAATATGTTTCAACACAACCTAGAACAATCTTTAAAATTGTTTATGCTTGCTCAGTTGACCAACGCCTTCAGTCACAGCAGTTGGCTTTTTTTTTTTATTGCAGTGATGTTTTTATTGCACTTTGATGCCACATGTCACACAAATGAAAACTGTTCAGTACATTAGTCTGCAAGAGGTATTTCATGCTCTGAAAGTTGTAAAAACATTTAGTGTGAAGGCAATATTAGCTTAATTCCATGCAGAATTTAGGTCTTTCAGGATAATTTTATAAAATTAAACTTAATGGACGATTTCATACCTACGAACTGGATTTAATAACATTAATTAGGTTGCATTGTTTTAAAGAGAGCCTGCTCATCCTCAGAATAAAATTGTTTGCTTTACTATGCAACCTGCAAAACATTGATAGAGCTTGCATAGTAGTTCATAGCTGTGCATAGTAGTGATTTACGTATCAAACAATGTTTACACGAGGCTCATAATCAGATTAGAGACAACTATGAGATTCATTCTACTTCACATTTTCCTCATAGCAGGGACAGGAATGCCTCCAATATGAGGTGGCTATGCGACTGCACTTAGCTCTAAAATAAACACGCAGATCAATCCAGGGCACAAACTGATGTGGGCATAACTTTTATAGCAAAAGCTGTTCTGTGATCACAACAAGAGTCGCGTGCAACGTAGCTGTCCATCGCTGCCGCTAGTGTCTGTAACCACTACCGCATGAAATAAGAAAAAAAAAACAAAGTAAATAAAAACACCAGGAACACAACAGGATTCGAACCCGAGTACTCTGCTGCCAGCCCAATACTCTAACACAAAGCCATGCCGATTCTTTGGAACTTCATTGCAAACTGGCTTTAGGGAGGCTTGATGTCTGGAAAGAAATAGCATTTATATGAGTAATAAAGCATTTTAGAACAGTAAAAGAACAATCAAGTGTCACACAAAGTGAATTGAGTTACGAGTGCGTCGTCGAAATTGCTCCAACCTATTACAAAAGCTTCAGGCATAATTCTTCGTCGTCAGCCACAGCATCAAAAAATTGCGCGAAATTCCTTAAAAGGGTGTAGCAGGTGGTATGCTTCTCCGAAGAATGACGAAGGATGGCATATAGTGAATGCCTGCCTACTACAAAAAATTATTTATGGCATAGTGGGTACCCTGAAGTGCGCTTGCAGCAGTAACCCAAAGCATGTTTAGAAAAGGCTTTGAAAAGTCGCTCTTCCAGCTTTCGCTGTGACTGTGCTGCGCATTTCGTGCAGGCCTGGCATTTTTTTTTTCTCGCATTTATTTAAATGTTTTGCACTGCAGAAATTCTAGCATTGTAACAGTGATAACACGATAAAAAAAAACACATGAAAGACATGGTGTAGGAGGAAATGGTTTATTTCAGATTTAGAGCACTTGCTTCAGGACATTATAGTGATTCTTTTGAACTTTCAGTGTGACTAGAACAATGCAAATTAAAACATGCAATCTTTGACTCAAGGTGATTACAAACCAATAAATAATCTGAGTGAAAGAACACGATAAAGTGGGTGCAGGCACATAATTACAAAGCTTAATTAATTAACAACATCATCAGTGGCTGGATGACCAGCTTTGCAAAAGTAATTTGGGCATGCTACTTCTGCCATTTCTAACAAGTGACACTGATTGTTTGGGCTCTATTTTTACCAATTCTTCAGAAAACTATCACTTGTAGATTAAATGGATAATCTTGATCAATAAGTGCACACCATGTTTTAAAACACAAAATGGGATGCTATATCAGACTCTCGGCAAAAATGAGCTTGCTCAACACCAAGGTTAACACAACAATGATGCATGAACAAAAAAGTGAGCATAAAACAAACGTTTCTTCATATTTCTGAAGCATGTACAACTAGCCTATGCTGACAAAAATTGACATGGCTTGGAACTCATGTACAAACAATGAATTAGTATAACCACTGTAGATGCAAATACTATGCTGTGTCATTGAAACTGAAAAACACATAAATATAAAATTGTGCAATGCAGCAGACCTCAGTAAAAAAAATCACAACTCCGCAAAAGCTCAAAATCAAGCATCTGTAAAGTTGTCACACACACTTTGGCAATCAATTTTGTTCAAACATACAGGGTATTCCAGCTAGAAAAAATCAAGCAGTAAAAAGAAACTAAAAATGTGTGCTACGTGTCGCTAACTACATGATATCTTTCTTAGCTATACATTGCACGTAAGAATATTTTCTTTTGATCTGCCAAGCAAGGCAATTAACAAAAATTGCCTAATGAACTCTTTAAATACTGAATCAAGAAAAACATTTTCAATACAAAAGTTGTAGCCCTTATCCAGAAAACTAACATTTGAAGGCACTAGAGGTGTTGCATGTTAGGCGGCAATCACGTGGTATATTTTTTAGTTTTGTGCACTTCAAACAAATGCAGGAAAATAATTAGCCAGTGTCCTTACCTTACCGTAAATTGAAATTTTTTCATTTCTTGGTAAAGGTTACAAGTTTTGTATTGAATTTTTTTCTCTAGAGTCAGTATTTAAAAAGATCATTAAGCAATTTTCGTTAATTACCCTGCTTGGTAGATCAAAAAATATATTCTGGCGTGCTACATACAGCTAAGAACAATCGCACGCTAGTTGGAGATGCATAGCACTAATTTTTAATTTTTTATTGCTTGATGCTTTTTAGCTGGTACAACCTGTATAATATTTATGAGCTATGAAAACCCAACACACAAGTTTAGAACAGAACAAAGAAGTAGGAACATGTGTAACAACCAATGGTCAAAGAACACTAGGATAACTAAGGATGGCACAGTAGGTTCAAAATTCACAACCAAAGTGTACCCTTTGGGAAACGCAGCAAAAGGTGCACTTCAAGATTTAAAACATTTTTATGGGGAATAAAGTTCACCAATGTTTTTATGTGGATGACACAAGTGGTAGAAAGCACGTAAACCAGCGATGGAGGTAAAATATCCAATGAAATAATGTGAGACAACCCCCGGTTTTTTCTGCTACATTGTCTATATAACTAAAATAAAAATGGTAAAGACATTAAAATGCTTTTACTTCTCATTAAACATAGCCCTCGTAAAAACACATTCGGGAGTCTGGACTCATCCTCTACTTCAACGACTGCTTGAGCTGCCAGCGAGACATAAAGGAGCCTAGAAAAGTGTGACCCAGTTCATTTTTGCTATTCACACCTCTTCATCTGTCTCATAAGACTATTCCCATTCCACACATAAGTGAAGCCCCCAGAAAGCTTCTACTGAGAGCTGTGTTTCTTTATCCTAAAAAAAAGACACAAATATCGTCTAGTGCGACAGATGACATGCCAGAGACAGGCCTGTGATTGTGTCATTTTTTTTTACAGCACAACGAGAACAGCCAATGATGTCAGCCGCCTCTCATGATACAATAGATAGCAGTACGACGAAAGTATACTGTTGAAGTGTAAAGTATTAAGAGAGCAACAGAAGTGCTTAGAGGATAAGTTGGGGTTGAGATGGGGGTGTGGGGAGGGCAACACCGACTCTCCAAGCTTCCTTACAAGCTACCCTTTCCACGACCCATTTGCTCCTAGCTCACCCACCACTGAAACTGCTTAGTAAACCCCACAAAAACAGGGAGGCTAAGGGTGTTCCACCTTCTTTTAAATTGACATAACTATGTTTCTTTCAACATGTTCAACCAGAATTCCTTAAAGCCTTCCGGTATATTAAAATTGAAAGGCTACAGAAAGAGCTGCATGAAGAACTGGGTTACTTGAAGTGTTTGCATATGTGAATGACTTTTTTTACCTTTCAGCAAGTTAAGTATACAAACATTAAACAATCTTAATAGGTTTCACTTGAGGCTTTCACTGAATGTATTTACTCCTCGTGCCACACCGCAGTTCTTCTGAAGAGAAAGACAACCTGTGATCATTAAAAAAATAATAGACAGCCAATGTGATTATTAACACTACACATAAAATGCACAGTTATATATTTCTATAGGTTTTATGCGGCAATAGCTACGGCAGTGACGGTTCACTGCCATGCAAAGCATAAATTCTAGTGATTAGTACATCACCTTGATTAAAAAGCACAGATAACTTCTATGTCTTCCTTGATTTCATTTCCCACTCCCTATTGCAGGAAGCAAAGATGACATGCAGTTGATTGTTTACACAATTCACAGACTAAATTGCTGATGACCCAAAAACATAGGTGACCACTTTGGCGATTAATATTAGAAAGAGCAGGAGTAATCTAAGAAAAGAGAGCTGCTACAAGTCTCATCCTCATCCATCGTGCACAAAAGTCTTGCACTCATTGTCAAAACAGACAATGAAATAAGCACACTCTTTAAAAATCCACACAAATTCTGCAAGTGAACTACCAACTAAACAAAAATTCACTTCCATATGTGCTGTTTCCCTGTACCATTACACTGCCTGCCCTTGCAAAAGTACACCACATACTGCAATACATGAAAATATAACGTGACAATCAAGTACAGTATTTTAGCTTCGTTACGACATGGCGACCAAATACTCACCAACTTCAAATTAAAGAAAACACTTTCAAGTAATGGAAAGAACAGAAATTGGAGCAGAATAAAGGCAAGAAAGATGGCACAAACACTGACTGGATGCCTCATAAACTCCACTATTTGTATTCATGCATGTTGGCTTTGGCCTTATCTACTCTAGACCGTATTCACAGATGGGAAAGTTTCTTAAATGGGCCCTGAACCACACTTTGGACTTGATGAGATAGAATTCCCCCCAAAAAAAGACAGTGCTGCAATCACGTCAACCAAATTTTGTACCCATGTACAGTGCATGGAGTTCACATGTAGAGTGCAATATTGAAACATCTTTTCAAACATGGCACAAAGGCCGGCTGGTCACAGCTGATGCCAGTAGGCGACAGGCAGGAGAGCAGCCATTGGCACTGCCCCTGTCCTTCAGTAACAAGTGTAAATAATTAAAAAAAAAAAAAACAGAGGTTAAGGGGAAGGTAAGATGGAAGCTTGCACAGATGAAAAATTCGTGAATACAAATAAGAAAGGTAGCTCCACTCGAACAAGATCTCTCTAAGTTTATTTAGTAACATGCTCCTAGGATGCACTATACTTGTTCTAATGTGTGTCTGGCATTCCAAAGAAAGATAGTTCAAGGCCTCTCTAATGCTCCTCGTCTTCAATTGAACAAAATATATTACATTCTCTTCTTTTCCTTTAGCATGAACACGCAATGTGATTTCAGTCATCCCCATAAAAAAATAAGGACCAAAATTATGAGATGGGCATGTGCAAATGATAATGACAACGACTACTAAGCTACAGCGCTGTATAGTTCTCGATGTGCTGTCTCGACCGGCTTCCAGGCCTATCGGACGAGACGGACATTGCGCCCTGTCGCCCGTAGCCCTGCGTGTGCAGAGGGTGGTGGTGGTAGTAGTCGGATGGCTCGTGCCTGCTGTAATTGGCACCTTCGGCGACGCTGCTTGGCCTTGCATAAAGGCGTCCCTCGTACCTTGATGGGTGCACACCGCTAAAACACAAGCAAACGTAACTTTGTTGAAATTCATCGGTTAAAATAAAGTTTTTCCATTCCGGATAAAGCTTTTTCATTCCATTCATTCCATTCATCTGCTACATTTTTCTCACCCGTGCGATACAAGACAGGTCTCCCCTTTTGCATCTTTCCCACAATTTTCCATTACTAGGAGGCACTAGTTTGGTCAAAGAGCAGTTAATATGGGAGGTCACTGGGTTGCAAATTGTCTGCAGCATTAGCTTTAGAGCATGATGAGAAAACCTCTATAATTCAAAAACTCAGTGCCCCATGATAGCTAGGTACAAACATTGAAAGTAAGGGAACTGTTTGAGGAGCACATTTCCTTATTAGACACAAGAAAATTTGATTCATTTGGTTAGGTAGAGACGTGTATTACCGATTGGTATATAGTGTCTGAACAGAAGTTATCCTAAAAAGCAATTTTTAATTTTTTTTTCCCCAACAGGAAGTCGCATATTTTGAGCAGCTGCCCATACCACCACAGTTTCAAAATTAAGTAAAAGAAACACTAAAAAGCCATAAAGCTATTCAAAGAAGTAATATCCATTTATGATCATAATCTAGTAAGCTCTTTACAGTTTAAAATATTAACACTGAAGCTTGTTATTAGGCATTAAATTGGCACCTTACCCTCTTTCTGAGCTAGCATAGGAGCTTGGTGATTGCCAGTAGTCAGAACTTGCTGGAGCTCGGCTTGGCAACCGCAGCGTTGGAGCCAGCACTTGCTCATCTGATGGTGTCTGCAAAGGAAGCTGTGTCCGTGGTTGTGGTTGAGGCTGTGGCTGCGGCTCTGGCTGAGGAGGTGGCTGCCGCCGTGAAATGTGGACCACTTTGACGCTGCTGTCTGATGGTGGACGAAATGGTTGAAGACTCTGGAATGTAGAAAGTGGTATCAGCGGTGCAAGTGCAAAAAATGACCACTTCGCATGAAACCTATCAATGGGCTTGGAGGCTTCAAGAAAAATACACAAAAAAAGAGAGATGGGGAAACAAGCCACTTGTAAAATAAAGCATAAAAGGCTGCATAAAAAAAATGTTATGAAGAATGCCTTATAATATGTTGAATTTGTACGTTGAAAAAAACCCAGCAAAAATGTGCATGCACGCGCACACACATCATGCACATACAGTAAGCCTAATTATTATGCAGTCATGCTTATACCAGTGGATGACACATGACTCAAGAAAAAGTGGCCGGGAAGTTACAATTATTTCTGCAGCTGACAAGAATCACGATTGTATAGGTTATTTACGTTGCTCAAAGGTTGGGGTGCACAAATATTAAAAATTTCCAATATTTTTCTAATAGTGTTTGCTATTCGATTCATACTAGAATTCTACAATTCGAACTTCCCCATGGCAAATATAGTCAACATCTGACTGACAGTTATCCCATCAAATCTTTAATTTGCTTTGCCTCACCATTCTCTCCTACTGTGGCAATGCTGCCTTTCAGGCTCTGCTACAATCTAAAATGCATTGGCTCAAGAAAACGCTGGCTCCAACATGGAGATGATGGATGTCACAGAAGCGGTGGTTCAATTAATGCTGTTTTGGACATGAAACTTGGGCAAGGTGTCCGAAAAATCAGATGCAAAGATATATAGCATTCAAAATTACAAATGCTCTTGTATATCAACGTCTAGGAGGCAGGTTTGGAACTCCGGACTTGAAGGATGCGCTGCTTTGTCCACCATGCCAGTTGGGCTTCCACAGAAGTTTAAAAATAGGAAAAACTGAGTAAATGGCATCTTTGCCTTTCACATGCGAAATGCAGTCATTAACACTTTGCTTGCACCAAATCATGTACATGACTACAATTCGACCTTCGCCTTGCCTCATTCTTTATAGTAAAACTGTGAAACACCACCCCGCCAGTGCTTCATCAAATTAGGAAAAATAAACGCTTTCATGTTGCTATATTATAAGAATATGCTTAGAAATCCCCTCTAATTTTTTTTTCTACAATTCCACTACAAAGTATTTGAAAAATATTCAATTTGATTTGCACTCTGACTTAATTACTTCTAATTCACTGTGTGCCCAAAATATTGCTATTTTCACAGCTCTACTGAAAATTTCTGCGCATAAAAAAAGCCATGAACAAGCCAGGCCATGAGATAGTTAACAATATGCATTGGATTAAAACAGTTTCCTTCCTTTGATATTCATTTATAATATAAAATTATTCAAAATGTATTGACACCTTCTAATCAAACATTAACAGCATTAATCAAACATTTGCAGGACACATAAAAAGTTATTGACTTGTTCAAAGGTGTTGCATACGGAAGAATCCCATGAAAATTATGGTTGACAATATACATTTGGTTGCAGCAGTTATTTCCCAGATATTCATTTCAGATGAATTATTCAAATTATTTCAACCCTCTAATCCATTCAGCATAAGCAGTGTCAATAAAATACTTGTAGCATATGCTGATAGCTAATTAAATAAAAACTAAGAAGCCGGTAGCTCTCACATCACGCTTCCGGCAAGTCTTCTTGGCCTTTTCATGCTCTGCTCTCCTTTTGTGATCCTGGAACACAACAAAGAGACATAAATTACGAGAGCCAGAAATAAATGGCAAGAAATGCCAGAAAAAAAATCTATGGTATCTTGGCAGGCAGTAGTCATAGAAAATGAAGTTGACATAAATCAGAATGCTTACCACGTAACTTATGAGACAGCTTCCAGGTACCCACACAATCATGGACACCACAATAACAGTGCCCACAATGTTGTCATTCAGAAATTTCACTGAAATAAACAAAATAAAGGAAGAACAAGATAAATGCAGATTAACAGTGCCTGGAAAGAAAAAGAAAGAAAGAAAAACTACTATAAAGACACCCAAAGGCATTCTTGTAAGAGCCTCAAACCAAGTGTACATTCACAGCAATGTCGGTATAGAGCACACAAGCAGCCACTTTTTGCTCAGTGGGGCGATACGAGGTAGTTTTGGGCAATGACGGTCAGCCTTCAGTGCATGATCCCTATGCACCCTGTCAGAGAGCGAAAATGGCTCAAGCTGTCGCCCCGCAGACCAAAAACCGGCCCTTCGCGCACCCTACACAGGCATGGCTGTGGTCGTGCTGCACCTAGCCATCATTTCACAAATGTACGACAACCAATTGTTCCTCTCGTAAACACTGCACTTTGCTTAGCTTCATTCGCACACTTGCTCACTCACTTACTCATAAGAACAGTGGGTAGGTAGTATCTGTCTCTGCTTCTGACGATTGATTCCCTTAGGACTACGTTGACTCCGACAACAGAGCAAAATATTTTATTAATATTAAAAAACGTTTGCCTGGATCCTTCACGCAATGTTTTTGTAACATTGTCAAAAGGTACAGCAAAGAAAAAAAAAAGACTCACAAACTGTGTTAATGTCTATGTCCTCAATAATATCCCAGAACCTTTCAACAATGTCCTGGACCGTCTTCTCACATTTTCCCTGCAGTTCACAAAAAGCAAACAAAAACAACAGCACTGTTGTGAGAAACATTTCAGTCATCAAATCAATTTATTCATTCTGACCAAAGATTGGAAGAGACGAATATGACTACTGCACTAAAAAACATAAGTAATAGTAATATAATAAGTAATAGTAATATAGTAATGAGTAATACAGAATTTTAATCATATTACACTGCTAAGGAATACAGTCAAGTAGTAGCATTTAGGTAGCAGCGTTTAAGTTGGACATATTTACTCGAATGTATGCACACAATATATTTATTTATTTATTCATATACCCTAAAGGCCCATTTGGGCGTTACATAAGGGAGGGGGGGTAGTTACAATACAGCAGGGTCATGTGCAAAACAGAAATATTTACACAGAACACGAAAAAAAATAATAAAAAGGTAAATGCAGAAACAAATTTTGCACCAAAGAAGACATAGTAACGTAGCACTCAGTATGGCATGAAACGATGTGCGCGATAACTGATGTAATATAACACTAGACTATATATATAACATATATGACAATAAATTTACAGTTGGATTTGCCTCATACCTCAAGCGTTTAGTACTTGAGTCTGATGCAATAAGAATTCATTTCTTATAACCACTGTCTAGTACTGAACACTGCACTAAGTGTCTGTTATGCTAGGAAATATGATGCCCCACACAGAGTAAGTGATTGCCTCAGGAATATAAGGTTGGGATAATTTTTATACAAAGCTTTCACTTAATTCCCAGCACATTAAGCTTGCAAAGCAAGAAAACTGGCACAGCATGCAAACCTGATACATGCTGCGCATGCCAGTACAAATACAGCGAGGTTTGTCTTTCGATAATGTGCAATGCAATGAAGAGCTGACCTTCTCACAATAGCCGTGTATGCATGGTGTTCCGTCTCTCAGAATTTCCATCGGCTCCGTCGGCTTGCAGGTAGCATTGTGTGAAGGTCGACAGCAACGCTTGCAAGCGTCCACCTCTGCAAGTTGGCGAAAGATGACACACGGAGCAGAGTTTGATAGGATCGTTGAATCAACAAGCAATGTTGTTAACGCTGCTTTCCACAAATTTTTTTTAAACAGCAGCTCGCAGTACGGCACCTCTTCAGGCTTCTTGTTTCAAGAAGTGATAAACTAAATAGTTCCCACATTTATTAATATCTGGGGTATAGCGTCCCAAAAACACAACATGGTTATGAGAGATGCCATAGTGGAGGGCACCCAAAATTTCAACCATTAGGGGTCCTTTAACGTGCACCTAAATCTAAGCACATGGTCCTCAAACATTTTTGCCTTCATTGAAAATGCAGCCGCTGCAGCTGGGATTTGATCTCGTGGCCTTCAGGTCAGCAGTAGAGTGCCATAACTACCAGAGCACCGGGGTGAGGATACTAGCTACCTCATTTCTTTTTTTTTTCTTTTGCACTAGTAGAATGATCTATAATTTGTATAGTGAGTCATTACAGATGTTCTCAGCTTTTAAAAAGTTTTTCCACATCCTACTTCGTAAGAAGGCCACTACTACTATCTGCAATCAATTGATGATGGCTTGCAGTAAGCTAGCACACTTAATTTTCATCCTGTAAGACCCTCATGCCCACAACTGCAGTACCTTTCACGCAGTAATTTACTCACAATCAGTAGTGTTAATATGTCAGCGTGCTCC